>NC_057803.1:301694616-301994616 GCF_018294505.1 Triticum aestivum | reverse complement strand
AAGTATTAATTGTCTATAAATTATTTTAAACCAAAATTGTTTAATTTTTTTTATTATGATATGGTTGTTTGACTGATTGCAATGTTGTTTTAGTGGTATTTTTTTCAACTTCTAACGATATAATTATTTTTTGTACACCTGGTGCAACGCACATGCCCTTTTTCTAGTAAATATCAAAACGTAGAATGATTATGAATATTCATAATCGAATACAAATTGGATTTGAATTTAGTTGATAGGGCCCAGGGTAAACGTGAATGCTAATTCTCCCAAATTTTGAATGAAGCGGCAAAACACCCACTATCATTTGTTGGCTGCCCGAAGCTAGTGTTTGCGAGATGGAAATTATTGTCTACCCTTGATACCTCACATCCTAATAAGCCCAATTTCCACTGCTGTCGATAGGGGTAGGTTAGTAACTTCAATCAAACGTGACACGACCGTCTGTCTCCCGATTATGACATGGTGGGCGGCAAACACACATTTGATTCAAACTCGTCTGAATGGCCTGTCTGTCCCTCCATTTTCCCATTCATACACGTGGGCGGCAAAACAAATTCTCCTCGTCCGAAGTCGATGTAGGAAAATACTTTAAATAGGGCTAAGTGTGTAACTTCCCTTAGACATGACACAACCACCCTAGCTATTAGCCAGGTTCATACACCATGGGCGCCAACCGTGGGCGGCAAAACACCCTCTCCTCGCCTGAATTCGCTATCGGCAAATATTGGGGAGATGCGAGATTACCGTCCTATCCCAAGATGAGATATCTGAAATTTTAAACGGGGGCTAAGTTCGTAACTTTCCCACATTTCAGACAAGCGGGTCCCAAAGTTTGAGATCCCCTCCCCGTCCCCCTCCATTTGCCCATTCATAGACCATCAGTGCCAGAACAACCTCCACACACTGGCCAGCCTCCTCCATCTGCCACGCCATCCTCCACCTTGCTGGAGCCGCTAACCCTAACCCATCGTCCACTGTAAGAGATGGATGTCTCACATCCACGGCGTCGGAGCAGGATCCTTTCATCACATCTTCGTACTTCATCGGCGTCGTCATCCACCTTGTCGTTGCCGCTCCTATGACCGCCTCGTCCACGGCAGTAGGACTTATCCCCCAACCCATCCGTATGTCGTCTCACGTCTTCTTTCGCACCCGCAACACCTTCAACATATCAGCAGGGGCCTACACAATGTCGAAAGTAGGTGGTACTCCTTCATATCAGGTTAACTTATTGATCTCACCTAGAAAATAGATCGTAACTTGTTTAATGTACTTTTCATGTCCATACAAAATGGTAGTGGCTAGTTAAAAGCAAACATTGGTTGCGAAGTAGCCTTTGCCCTGTTTGTACCCTCAGATCCACCATGGCACGGTCACTGTACTCATAAAGGTTATGGTTTCCCCCTTTATATTCACTACAATCATCATAGGTGTTGCATGTCGTGCTAGCGCTGCTCCTCAAGACCTAAGCCCATCAAGTGAAACAACATGCCACTAATAATTCCAAAGCCTAGTTGTTCAAATACCAATATTATATGATGCTCATATTACTAAAATAGAGAACGTTTAAATAGTCAGCTAATGTTCCTATATTCGTTTCGAAAAGCATGTGCGCCACACATAGGGAGGCAACTGGGATTTGCATTTCTCTGTGCGCTCTGGTTCATCATGGGTGAGAAACACACATTGTATTATCTAAAATCAGCTTGCTCTTTGTTATCATGTTCCTCGTCTATTCTTCTTAATAATTATATTACTTCCTTCTATTCCTAAACTGCCTTGGGTGCGTGAGTGTGTTGTGGTGGCGTGCGTTTGTACCGGGTGTTGTTCATCGTTGCTTCATTTATAAAGCGGGACAACATCCTTTTTGGGTAAAACATAAGTCATTTTAGATATTCCAATAAGAACTACATACGGATGTATATAGACATATTTTAGAGTGTACATTCACTCATTTTGCTCCGTATGTAGTCCTCATTCGAATCTCGAAGAGATTTATATTTAAGAACGGAGGGAGTAGTACAGTACGGTCCTTGTCGGGAAGTGGAGCAGGGACATTTGCAGTCTACAGGTCTATTGGGTCGCTTCAGATGGATGCTTTCAATGATTCTAGATGGCCTGTCATAATATCCGGGAAATGTTGGGAGCTATGTCGTCTTTGATAGTCTAGACTGATAGTAACAATATTGTGCCTTCAGCTGAATAGAGTTCCCCTTTTGGGGCTGAAGCCTTTCTGAACCCTTTCTTGCCATACCGGCAATACAAGCGCATATAGTCCAGCTAGTTCCACTTTCCTGATTTAACTCTTGATGCTTATAGTTTTCCCCTTTTATCTACCCTACTATGATCTGCGTAGGTGCGTTCTATCGTAGTAGAAGTACTCCACCCTTCAAGCTAAACAACACAACACTCATAATTCCAAATCTTAGTTGTTCAAATATGATTGTGATATGATACTGATATTTTTAACAGACACATTTATTTGGTTAGCTAAAGGTCCCACTTGAGTTTCCAAATGCATGTCACGACTTATAGAGAGACAGTAGAAATTGCATTTCTTTGTCACTTGTTGACTATACTTTCTTGTCCAAGCCAAATCTTAGTTGGTATTTCCAAGCAAAGTTCAGTTGCTAAGTACCCTTTGTGCAGTTTGCGGCTTCAGATCTGCCATGCCACTGGAACGGTCAACACTATACTCATCATGCTTACATTTTCCGCATTTTATGATAAGCACGACCAGCCTACGTGGTTCGTGTCGTAATAGCACTGCTCCACCCATCAAGCTAAACAAGCTTAATTGTACAAATTCAAATCTGATATGATGCTGATATTACTAATACTGAAACAGTTCTAATTGGTCAACTAAATGTTCCTACATTATTTTTGAAATGGACGCGAGCAACATATGGAGACACCGGAAGGAATAGTATTTCTCTGTGCGCTCTGGTTCATAATGGGTGGGCATATTATCTAAATCTGCTTGATGTTTGTTATCATGTTCATCCTCTGTTCTTCTTAATAAGTACATTACTTCCTCCATTCCAAAACTTCCTTGGGTGCGTGCATGTGTTGTGGTGGCGTGCGTTTGGACCGGGTGTTGTTCATTGTTGCTTTATTTATAAAGCAAGGTGGAAGCCTTTTTCAGTTAAACATAAGTCTTTTTAAATATTCGAGTAAGAACTACATACGAATGTATATAGACGTATTTTAGAGTGTACATTCACTCATTTTGCTCCGTATGTAGTCCGCATTGGAATCTTTAAGAGACTTATATTTAGGAACAGAGGGAGTAGTACAGTATGTTCCTCGTCGGGAAGTGGAGCAGGGACATTTGCAGTCGACGTGTCCGTTGGGTCGCTTCAGATGGATCCGTTCAACTATTCTAGATGGTCTGCCATAATATCCGGGAAATGCTGGGGGCTATGTCATCTTTGATGTAGAAAATACAGAACCTATAATATTTGTTGTATTGATCGGACCCTTTTGTAGCATATATATAGATGTACATGAGAGAGAGAGACACACACACAGAGTAGAGGGCAAGTCATACATGATTTAATATATTATATTTATAAGTCCTATCTCTTTCTTAAACACAATATACTTCTAACATTTGAGAGTCTAGACTGATAGTAACAGTATTGTGTCTTCAGTTGAATAGAGCTGACCCTTTTGGGGCCGAAGCCTTTTCGAACGCTTTCTAGCCGTACCAGTAATACAAGCCCCTTTTATCTACACTACTATGATCTGCGTAGGTGCTTTCTATCGTACTAGCAGTACTCCACCCTTCAAGCTAAACAACACAACAATCATAATTCCAAAGCTCAGTTGTTTAAATATGATTGTGATATGATACCGATATTAGTTAACACACACATTAAATGGTTTGCTAAAGGTCCCACTTGAGTTCCCAAATGCATGTTGCGACATATAGAGAGGCAGCAGGAATTGCATTTCATAGTGACTTGTTGATTGTACTTTCTTGTCCATTGTCACGCCCAATATGCGATCCTATCTGAGAGTGACTCGAAGGCCCATCAAGGATAGAGCCGCATATTGTAGACGCTTTTGCAAGGTGGATACCATTACATCGTACCATTACATAATAGATGGAGATACAAAAAAGGCATACATCTGCCTCACAAATACATCAAACATCATACATAAAGCAACATTAGACTACAGATGAAACACAAACAAAAACTCAAATGACATCCACCCTGCTAGCCTGGGATGCCGACCAGGAGCCTATCTCTCAATTGAAATGGAAGCAGAAGAAGTACTCGAAAACAAGTAAACATCACTCTCACATCATGACATCGCATTACCTATACCTGCAACTGTGGTTGTAGTAATATGTGAGCCACGAGGACTCAGCAATCCCATTACCATGGGTATCAAGACTAGCAAAGCTTAATGGGTATGGAAGTGCATAACTGGTGAGGTTGCAGCAAGCGACTAAGCATTTGTTTAGTGGCTAACTTACGAGTACAAGAGTAAGAAGATAATCTACACATAACAGTTGCAACTAGTAATGATCAAGAAGTGATCCTGAACTACTTACGAGTAAAACATAACCCCTCCAACCCCCGTGTTCTCTTCTCGAACTCACTCGGAAAAAGATGGTCACGGTTACGCACGCGGTTGGTGTATTTTATTTCTTATCTCGTGTCAAGTTCTCTACAACCAGATATTAAAAATTCACATCTACCACATAACCGCGGGCACGGCTTTCAAAAGATTTAACCCTCCAGGCGTGTCCCAACTTAGTCCGTCACAAACTCTCATGATCAACAGAAGAAAATCCTCCTCCCGGAACAACCAGATCAAGCTTGGAATCCCGGTTCATGAGACATTTCGACAATTTTAAAACAAGTCCAACAAGACCTCCCGACGTGCCGACACCCTGATAGTAGCCGCGTGTGTCTCGTCTCAGGCCACGATCGGATGGATCAAGCTATGAGTAAAACCAGACCTCGATTTTACTCGTGGTGGCCCCGCATGCTACCTGGTTTGGACCAGCACCTTCAGCACTAGCCCCACTGTATTATGTTGAATAACGAACCCCGGGTAGTGCTAACTCCCTATGCGCCAAATTTATTATCATGTTTATTATTATGTTGGGCCTGGCTAGAGGAGTTTTATTCAAAAAGAACTATCAGGGGGGGCACAAACCCCGATCGTGTTAGGAACACAAAAACAAGGAACATAACACTAGTGTGATGGAAACTAGGGCAGCAAGAGTGGAACAAAACACCAGGAAAAAGGCCGAGCCTTCCACCCTTTACCAAGGATATAGATGCACTAATTAAATAAGAGATATTATGATATCCCATGATATCTATGTCCCAACAAGGAACAACCTGCAACTAGCAATGCTATAAGACGGGTTGAGCAAAGTGGTAACATAGCCAAACAATGGTTTGCTAGGATGGTGGAAAAGGTTAGAGGATTATCATGGCATACTGAGAGGCTTGATAAACAAGTGGTAGCTAGCGCGACATAGCAATAACATTGACACAACTAGCGAAGCAAAGATAGTAGTGGTATCCAGGATAATGATCATCTAGCCAGAAATCCCGCTAGGAAGAAGACCGAATCCATGAAGTAGACGAACGGGCATTGTCGAACAGATCCTGACAATCGCAACGTAACCGAAATTATCAAGAAGAAGCGCAACAAGTTAACAAGCACGTAAAGCAACAGTTCCGGATACCTCTTCCTCTGGGCGACTAGTTAACACGCCTGTAAAGCAACAGAATCATGACATTCTGAACTATGGACTAAACATGAACCCCTAGGGTGGTTTAACAATGGAGGGAAGACACACCGAACATAACGCCTTTCAGCTTCTCATTTTCTAAGCGGCCGATAACTCAGCCTTTAAGCTCTCTATCTCTTCGAATTGTTTGTCTTTTCCCCCTCGTGTTTATTCTTCCCGGATGCACTCATTGCAGCCTTTTCATTTCCGCCAATTCGGTGGTGACAACATTTAGCTGTGTCTGATTTACCTTTTAGCTCCTGGGATAGCGCGGTATTTTTCTCTTTGAGAACTTGCGGGTCATATCGATCCTTAAATCGGTTTACCTCACCGCTTCAAGTCTTGGGTGATACTAGCACATGACTATCAAAAATTGCGTAAACTTTTACTTGTATATCCTTCGAGAACAACTCGGTGACTCTGGTAAGTCCGTCTCGAGCAGCTCATATATATGCATCCACCAAGCTGAGTGCGGTAAACTCTTGCTCGGAAAAGGCCGGAGCGCGCATAGCCTCTTTCAATCGATGGTGATTCATCACGCTCTCCACATCGGGATTTGTGACCGATATGTCATCTGAATCATCTTTAGGAGGCGGAACTGGCATTGCATCGACTCTCATCCTAGTTGGCGAGTCCGGCACTGGATTGGCAGACATTCAGCTAACTGGGCGTTTTCCCACCGTCTACCGCGTACTCCTCCTAACATTAAGGATAAAAGGAGACTTTTAACAATCCAGACTCATGCCTTGGCATGTATTAAACAAACATTCCTCTTGGATGACTCTGAGGTTTTTGTAGCACTCCCGGTCCTTTTTTGTTTTGAACGACGGCCTTGCGTAGGGGCCGCCCTTCAGGAGGTACGGTCCGCTGAGCGCCAATCCTATTAAAATCCAGATAGAATACTTATGATGGATAAAATGCAAATAGAGGTTTCCTCTTGAGAGTCGTCTGAATACTTACGATGCAGGAGGGATAGAGGCGGGGGTAGTAGGAGGTGATAGCCACTTTTGAGTCGTCAAAGCTTGCCTGATAAAATACCCCATCATTGAACTCTATGAATATGTCCGGATCCTCGCAAGAGCCAGGGTCTCCATCGTGGTCATGCTCCTCTGGCTGCAGAGCGGGATAGTAGACATCCTCCTTCATCTTCCTCCATGATTGTTTATGGATACAGAGGGCAAAAGTGGATTAGTACCTGTGACAGTAATAAGGCAACACAAACAATCGAAATCTTCCCATTCTATGGGGTTGTACATGGAAAAGCCTTCTCGACAGTTTAAGCGGAGAAAATCTTGTTTTTCACACTTATACAGATCGACCTAGATTATGGCCAGTTCGGCAGGGGTATCCCGACTCTTCCGTTTGTAATGGGACGCGTCATCTTCTCCGTTGTGACACCATAAGGGAGTTACTCTGGATTGGAGAGGTTGAACACACCTCTTTCTTGCAATAACCCTAACCTTGACTATCAAGAGCTCGATATGGGCTAGTAACCTGACCTTGCTAACCAACCTTTTTACTTCCGCAGTGTCCTCCTCCTGGGGACTTCAGGGACGCCAGGTGAAACCCTTCTTTAAAGGGGCGCTGGAAAACTCAGGAAGACCGCGCCAAACAGGGTCCGGCAATGGGATATCATCCATGTAGAACCACTCCAAATACCTCTGCAGGTATACTTCTTTGGGAGTCCCTATGAGGTATCCGGATCCGGCTATATGTCATACTTCGGCACCTCCCACTACAAAGATAGAGCCTCCTCGATGGCAGGGAACAAGGCAAGAGAACTTCCTCCATAGTTCAAAATGGGGCTCGACGCCTAAGAACCGTTCGTAGTGGGCAACGAAGCCTGAGATATGCAGGACCGAACCTGGGGTGAGGTTGTGCAGTCCGATGCCATAAAATTCCAATAGGCCCCGAAGAAAGGGGTGGATTGGGAATCCTAAGCCCCGCAATAGGAACGGGATGAAGCACACCCTCTCCTCCTTATTAGGGTTGGGGAAGTTCTCAGCCATCGCACCATTGCCGATTGAGCCTAATCCTGCTCGAACAGGGACTAGGTCCGCGAGGGGAAGATAGCCCTGCGTTTGGAGTATGCTCAGCTGAAGGTGAGACACTGAGAAACTCTGCCAATCACCCTCTTGAGGGCCATGGGGCCATGAAGAGGAGCTTGGAGTGCTGGCCATGTCGGAAGGTTTTGTTCGTAGCTAATCTTGATGGTTTTTCCTGTGCATGATGTGAGATGGCATTTGGGGATCTAAGTCTCCTTATGTAGATGCCGTCCGAGGGTGGTGAGGGGCTTATTTGCAAAAAATCACGGACCGTTCGCATTAATTCGGCATGTGGAAATTGAAGCGACCACAAGGAGTCATAAAGGCAGTGCATCGGGGCCAGAGCCATACTGTCGTTGGTCCGAAGGGTAATGAAGAACCCGCCTTGCAAAGCCGAAGACATAAGTCAGATACTATGTCGTCACTGAAGGCAAGTTTGGGGGCTATTGAGGGAGTCATGGATTAAGGGGTCCTCAAGTGTCCGGGCTGTGTGATATGGGTCGGAATGATGGGCCGTGAAGTAAAAAGGTAGAAGGCCTTCCCCCATGACCGGATAGGATTCTCCTCTGCATGATTGGCAAGATTGGTGTTCGGATGTATAGTTGTCTTCCTCTGTAAACCGACTCTGTGCAACCTTAGTCCCTTCCGGTGTCCATATAAACCGGAGGGGTTAGTGCGGTGAGGCTATCAGAATTTACATAGGCTAGACATCTAGGGTTTAGCCATTACGGTCTCAAGGTAGATCAACTCTTGTAACCCCTATATTCATCAAAGTCAATCAGAGAGGACATAGGGTTTTACCTCCATTAATAGGGCCTGAACCTAGGTAAACATCATGTCCCCTTTGTCTACTGTTACCTTTTCTCAAAGGCACAGTTTGGGACCCCCTACCTGAGATCTGCCGGTTTTGACACCGACAACAAGTATCAGACTTCGACCTGCTGGCTGGAGTTTCCCCGGTCATGCACCCATGTGGTTCAAGCCATCAACCAATGTCCATAGCTTAATAAATAGTAATGTCTAACTAAGACTGTTAGTTAGATGTGTACACTTGGTGTAGTAGGATCTTTATTTAGTTTGATGCATACACTTGTTCTTTTTTTTGTAGGCCTTTTGTAATGATGGCTAATGTTTGGTTTGGAAGAGGGAGCTGTGTCTTTACTCTTCTGGCCTGCTTACTACTTCTGTCGCACCCCCAGCTATGGTTGGTGCTGCTGCTGTTTTCAATGTAGACTCAGTAGTATATTTCATCTATAGGTTGAATAAATGTGTTGTTAGAACGACAAACAAAATGTTTTGGAAGTCGTTGCTCGTCCCGATCCTTTAGTGCCCTGTACCGTACGTAGCGTATACTATTTTTGGTACGGAACACATTTTCCACTTGTCGATAACATGGAGCCCTCTGATGAAGGCCCAATAGAGGAGCCCATAATTAACTGGAAGGCAGGCTCTCACATGAATCCGACCCAGGTACATGCTCATGGTCCCCTAAACATAAATAAGTAAATAAATAAATAAAGCTAAATGCTCATGCACCAGTTCTTTAAATTCACGATTTAACACGAGGATATTATTTCCTATGATAGCGTCATTACATTCAGTGAATATTATTCCTAGGCAAAGATAGCGACCAGTCTTCCTTCTCCCACCATTTTCTTCCTGCAACCAACGGACCCATGGAAATCATAGTCAACGTCGTAAATAGTTTTGGTCCATTTTTATTTGTCAATAAGAATGTCCAACCTAGCCCAGCACATTGGCGACAACACTTTATCCTCTGCCTTGGTGCGCTCAACGCGGCGCCGCCGTCTGGCCCTGTTAACATAGTGAATCAGGAGAGGACTGTAGTTGTGATTATAACAGTACGGACCCACCAAGTCCACACCCAAACACAAGCAAGCGCCTCTTTTACTACTCAAATGCTCCCCTCGTTTTTTACTATAATCCAACCTGCTGATATCTGGGACCCACATCATTTTCAAAATATAGTTAATTAACAACAGAATTGCACAACTTTTCTTTTGAGGATTTGTTCGGAGGAGCAGGCTATAAACTAGGTTGTGCGGTCTCTATTGCCCGTCCAACAACATGACCAGCCCAACATTTTTTCTTTGGGAAAATAGGTAGCCCACTATTTCCTTTTAAAGAATACCCAAGCTAGGCCTATTTGTTTCCTCCGACTTACTGAGCTAAAAATCTTTCAAGACGAGGAGGGGTGCATTCCGGCCTGGCCAAAGAGTATGGTCAGTATCTGTTAAAAGCAATATCAAAGGGGTTGAAAATTCCAAAAAAATATATCAAATGGGAAATTAGTTTCTTTTTTTGTTTTTGTTCTTCACTGATATTTTATATTTAATTGGATTTTAACATGACATAGTACTAATTTATTTTTAAATTTGTTTTAGTGTGGCAACTAATTCTTGGATTAAGATTATTTTGTTCCCCGGCAAAAATTTGTGAATTTTCATAATTTCGCACATTTTTTAGTTCAATTTTTTTACCCTGGTACTGACTAGAAAATGGGCAGCAATTCTAAAAATGGAAAATGGGCTGCAATAAATTCCATATGAATTAGCAAATGAGTAAAATATATAAAAATAATAGAAAATGGGCTATACATGCCACAGATTTCGAAGCTGACTTGTTTACATAAGGCTTTGTCAGTCAACACACGATTCTAGCAGCAGTGACTGTTGGATGTCCATCCAACGGCCGACGCGCTTCTTCAATCTCTGATCTTCGTGCTCCAGCCGCCTAAACCAGCGCTGGCGGGACTGCCTGCTCCCACCTCTTGTGGCCCGCTGTGATGCCGCGCAGGCTTCACCAGCCCACCCAACTCCCTCTGCTGGCCTGGCCGCACGCAATCAACTGCCTCCTTATTACACAAAAAAATGATTCCTCCCACTGACATCTGGGGCGCACTGGTTCGAAGCTGACCTATGGGCTTACTTGTTGGGGAATGCAGTAATTTCAAAAAAAATCCTACGCACACGAAGATCCATCTAGGTGATGCATAGGAACAAGAGGGCAGAGTGTTTTCCACGTACCCTCGTAGACCGTAAGCGGAACCGTTATGACAACATGGTTGATGTAGTCGTATGTCTTCACGATCCGACCGATCCTAGCACCGAAGGTGGGGCACCTCCATGATCTGCACTCGTTCAGCTCGGTAACGTCCCACGAACTCTAGATCTACTTGAGTGTCGAGGGATTGCTTCATCAGCACGACGGCGTGATGACGGTGATGATGAAGTTACCGACACAGGGCTTCGCCTAAGCTCTACAACGATATGATCGAGGTGGAAATATGTGGAGAGGGGCATCGCACACGGCTAAGAGATCAACTTGTGTGTCTATGGGGCGCCCCCTTCCCCTTATATAAAGGAGTGGAGGAGGGGTAGGGTCGGCCCTCTTTGGCGCACCCAAGGGGGGAGTCCTACTCCCGGTGGGAGTAGGATTCCCCCTTTCTTTTGTTGGAGAAGGAGAGAAGGAAGGGGGGAGAGACGGAAGGAAGGGGGGCCGGCCCCCACCCAATTCGGATTGGGCTAGGGGGGGCGCACCCTCCACCTTGGCCTTCCTCTACTCTCTTCCACTAAGGCCCAATAAGGCCCATATACTCCCCGGGGGGGTTCGGTAAATCTGTGGAGTGGGACACCGCACACGACTAAACAATCAACTTGTGTGACTGTGGGGTGCCCCCCTCCCCCGTATATAAAGGAGTGGAGGAGGGGGAGGGCCGGCCCTCTATGGCGCGCCCTAAGGGGGGAGTCCTACTCCCGGTCGGACTAGGATTCCCCCTTTCCCTTGTTGGAGTAGGAGGGGAGGAAGGGGAGAGAGGGAGAAGGAAAGGGGGCCAGCCCCCCTCCACAATTCGGATTGGGCTTGGGGGGTGCGCCCCCTCCTAGGCCGCCTCCTCCTCTCTCCCACTAAGGCCTATTAAGGCCCATACACTCCCCGGGAGGTTCCGGTAAACCCCCCGGTACTCCGGTAGATGCTCGAACTCACCCGGAACCATTCCGGTGTCCAAACAATAACTTGCAATATATCGATTGTAACATCCCAAATTTTTAATTTGGATGTTATAGATAGGTCATCAAATACATATCATATTTTATTTGCATTTTGGTTGTGATCCTAGAAATCTTAAGCAACTCAAGGACCCAAGGAGAGAGTTGGGGATTTCATAAGTTTTCATATTTGAATTTTCTCAAATTTGAAAAGAGGATCAATTTGTTTTTAATATTTTTCTCTCCAAATATTTCCAATATTAAAAATAAAAGAGAGAAGATAATATGAATTCTTCAAAAAGATAAATATTTTATTTGGGATTTTATTGCTATTTTATTTGAAATAGAGAAATATGCATTTTTCAAAATTGCATTATTAGGCCAGAAAAATGTTCACTTTGTTCTAAATATTTTATTTAGACGGTGAAAATTGTTTTTTGCATTTTTAGAATTTTTCTATAATTTTATAAGGATTTTTGTTTTGGAGGAATTTATTTTTAAAAAAGTTTCCCGCCAGACTGGGCCGAAGGCCCAGCCGAGCAGGCCGTGCCGCAACTCCCGTGGTGATTTCCCCGTGTTCCCGCCGGAGGAGTCCGAGCCGGACTCCACCTCGGGTCGGCCCCTCCTCCAACCCGCTGCCCGCCCACGAGGCCTTTAAAGGCTGAGGCCCTCGCCCCCTCTCGCCTCACCACCGCCACCCGCTGCCTCCGCCGCCTGCAGCCGCAGCCGCCGTGCCTTCGCCACAACCCCGCATCGCCGCCGCGCCATTGCCGCACCCCGCCGACGCCGCACCACCGCCGCCCTAGTTGCAATCCCACCTTGCCATCTCGCTGGATTCCGACGCCGTTGCCACCGGCGACTTTCCCCGGTTAACTGGTAAAAACCACCCAAGTTTTTTTCGGTTTTCGTTTTAGATTGGTTTTATTTTAGGGTTAGGGTTTTCTCGGTTTTCTTCGGTTTCGCTAATTAGTGAACGTTCGCTCGAACACCTCTGTTCGCAAACACGTTCGCTCGTTTGTCTTTGATAACGAACGTTCGTTAGTCTTTTCTTTTTATTTTATTTTCTGGCCAGGGACCTATCCGTGATTATTTTTATCGCAGATTAGTCCCTGATCTTCAAACGCTTGCAACTTTTTAACCGTTTGTTCAAATCCAGTGAAAGCAATGCCCAAATCTTCATCTCTAACCCCTCTTTCTATAAAATTAACTTGAACATGGTTTTCACAAATTAAAAATTGGTTGCAAGCAGATTTGAATTCGAACTTCTTTTGACTACAGTTTAAGTTTCGTAGCTCTGATTCGATTGATTATTTTTGCAAATCGAAGCTCTTCTCTTGGACTTTTGATTTGGATATTTTCTCTTGAGTTTTATCCTTGCATCTATTGCTTGAGTGCTTATATATGTTATTGTTTGTTTGTGATAGAGTTTTCGGAGTGCGAAGCATGCTACTACGAGTCACTAGGGTTTTCAGATCGTCAGCAAGGCAAGTAACACTTTGATCATACTGTTCATACCTAGTTTTTATGCATTAGTTTTAAATCCTCAAAAATTGCATGTATATGATCTATTTATCTTGCGGGTATTTGGGAAGTAGTGATGAGGTAGTACCTATTGCCTTTATTTTCAAACCCTAGGAGTTACTTCTATGTTATGCTTATATTGTTATGCTATGCTCACAGACGTGGTTTGGTTTGAGTGATCCATGACTGATGTGAGAGTTTAGTTTAATGGTTAAACTTAAGGTGGCTAATTTAATACACATCTGGGTGGATTGGTTGAGGCACCCTGGAGCACCCAGTGGTTGTCTGGGCACCTGGAGCAATCCAGTGTTGTCCTGGGATATCCCGGAGTACCCATGTGCAGCCACAAGCCATTATGGGCTCTGGCATAGTTGACTAAGTTGTGTGACCTCTTTCAGTGGTAGGCTACCATATTTAGGGGATCTAGGTGGTATTTTCTACCCAGAGTAAAGAGTTAATGCTTCTGAAAGACTGTGTCTTGGTCTTCTGTTCCTCAAACACCATGTAGTGCGAGAAATCCAATGGAGGAGATCGAGTCTTGTGGGGAAAAGTGCGCAAACCTCTGCAGAGTGTATAAACTAACCATGGTTGGCCGTGTCCCTGGTTATGGACATCTTGAGTATTTGGTACTTGAATTATTGATTTCATCTCATCACTCTATTAATTAATATGTTGGGTTGATGATTATTTTAATTTGGGATTGAGTTGGAGGAACCTTCTCAATATCTTCAACAAACATCATAGTTAAATAAAATTTATTCCATTGTTGTGGGGAAAAATTAGCTTTCTGCAAAAAAACCATAGAGCCTCCACCAGCCAAATATGCATATAGTTATAGCTGCTACATATTCATTGCTCTACAGTGTTATTTTGCCAGCATATTCCATGTGCTGGCCTGTTTCGGGCTACAACGTATTATGTTGCAGACTTTTCATACAAAGAGTAAGGTGCACTAGGTCATTGTCTTGCACTCAGCTATGCCGTTGGAGTTGATGGACTCACTTTACCTTCGAAGCCTTCCGTTGTTATCTTCATTAGATGGCCTTCAGCCATATTATTGTAATAAGTACTCTCTTTTGAGATATTTGGTGTAATAAGTGTGTGATTGAAACAGTATTATAAATCCTTCAAGTATTGTTTGTGTCAGCATTACCGATCCAGGGATGACACTTATGCATAGAGATTTGACCGTTTGAGGTCGGATCGCTACAAGATGGTATCGGAGCACACGCTGACTGTAGGACATGACCACTAAGATGAGCCATAGGTCACTCTTCTCTACTCATTTCCGACTCTTTTGCACTTTCCACTCTATAGATGGCGGACCCAAGAAACAAGTTTTCTCAACTGGATGAAGACACCCCTTTTGAACGGCACTGGAAGGAAGCCACTAGATACCTGAACATTGGAATAGCAAGCTTCACCGGGACCTAGACAGCCACTCTACCTGAAGAAGAGCGCTGGACCATTCGAGTACATGTTCCAGGAAGAACATTCATACCAGTGACTGATCCCATAGATTTTTCCTTTGATGCACCAAGCTGGAGTCTAGGAAAGAGCATAGCAGCTCACATCGCCATGGGACGCATCGGCGAAGTTTAACGCAAGGATCTTAAGGACACGATCTACCGGATATGTGGATGCCGAGATGAGCAATGGGAGATGATCAGCACCAGGAGGGAAAAATCCATTGCAGGCTACATCCAGGAGTTAAACCAACACATTCGTCGACAGGAGAACTAGATGTGCGCGAGCATGATAGATCTGAAGAAGGTGATGACCAGGAACATGGAGCTAGAAGAGGAACTCAAGTCTACACGCGATGGATATGAAGAGGAAATTGCAGTTCTACTAGAGAAGAATGAAGACCTGGAGAAGAAGAAGCTAGGAGTATTCATGGGAGACCCCGCACCAGGAGGAGATGACGATCATCCCGAGGACTACATCATCATCGACGACACCAACTCCGACCCCGACAGTGATGACGACTATGAAGATGAAGCTGGAGCAGATATCATAGAATCTTCTTCCGATCAAAATTTCTAGTCGACCACCATATTACTAGCAGTATACCCCCATGTATACAGAATAGTCCGAGTACTTTGTAACGGTAGATATTTTGATTGTATGCCCTAGATTGAATTGAGTGGTGTGATATGAATGTGTTTGTCTCATGTGCATATGGGTAGTGATTTTCCCCTTAGACCCCACTCTATTCTAATCTATCCCCTCTAACCCTATCAGATGCCTCCAAGACATGACCCCGGATTTTTTCCCACCGGAGCTCACCCAGCTGATCCTACAGTAGAATGCCTTGATGCAGATATTAGTCCAAAACCAGGGCAATAACAACAACAACAATCCGCCGCCACCACCTCCAGTTGACAACTTAGCTCATTTTTTGAGGTTGAATCCATTGGTGTTTTCCAGTAGCACCGAACCGATTGTTGCTGATGATTGGCTCCGTAGGATTGGAAGGGAGTTGACCACCGCAGGTTGCACAGATGCTGAGAAGGTGCGCTTTGCCGCACATCAGTTGGATGGACCAGCGGCCTCATGGTGGGAGAGTTACAGAGCCACTTTTCCCATAGCCAATATCACTTGGGATCAGTTCCAGCAAGCTTTCCATACCGCACTTGTCTCAACTGGAGCTATGAGCATGAAGATGCATGAGTTTCACAACTTACGCCATGGAAATCATACTGTGGGGCAGTACATGGATGAGTTTAGTAAGTTAGCTCGCTATGCCCCAGATGATGTGGCCACAGATACCGTGAAGGAGGAGAAGTTTATGGAAGGGCTGAATGATGAGCTGAGCATGCAGTTGATGGTGGCAACATTCAATAACTACCAGGATTTGGTAGATAGGGCTCTTTTGATTGAAGGCAAGGAGCAACAGATAGAGAGCCGCAAAAGGAAGTATGGACAAGGGAAGTATAATTCTAGAGCTCAACAGAAGCCTCATTTTACCCCGAACTTGGGAGGACACACTCATAATCATGGAGGCCATACCCACAATGGAGGGAGTTTGCATAATCACAGTGGCCCCAAGAATGGGAATGGGAATGGAGGAAGCAACGGACAGAACCGTTCCAACCCAGCAACCACCGCTAGGAAGGATTTAAGTCACATTACTTGTTTCAAGTGCGGGAAGACTGGACACTACGCCACTGAATGTCCTGAAGCAAAGAATGTAAATGGAAATGGAAACGGAAGCTCTGGGAAGAAGCCCAATCCCTTCACCAGAGGCCAGGAGAACCACATCAACATGGAGGAGGTTGAAGATCAGCCTGACGCAGTGATCCGTAAGTTTTTGATTAAGTCATTTACCACACTCGTTCTTTTTGTTACTGGTGCATCGCATTCATACATATCAAGGGGATTTGTGGACAAGTTTAAGTTTCCAACCATAGCCCTTAGGTCACCCATGTTAGTAAGTTCGCCAGGAGCAGACTATATGGTCAGCCGATGGTGTGATCGGTTACCCTTAACCGTTGGTAGTCATGTTTTCCCCTCAGACCTAATAAGTTTGGAGTCCTAGGGATTGGATAAAATATTAGGCATCGATTCGTTATCAAAGTATGGAGGAAACATCGACTGTTCTAGTAAGTGAATTTTACTCACCACCCCGGAGGGAAAAAGGAACAAGTATGTGTCTAGGTATGCGCCAGGGAGGACCCAAGTAAATTCTCTGTCGGGAGTTGTTCAAGAAGAAGTGCCTATTGTGAAGGATTACCTGGATGTATTTCCAGAGGAACTACCAGGCATGCCACCAGATCGAGACATAGAGTTTTTGATAGAACTGTTGCCAGGCACCGGACCAATATCGAAGAGATCGTATCAGATGCCCGCAAATGATCTGGAGGAAATTAAGAAGCAAATTAAGGAGCTATTGGAGAAAGGTTATATTCGACCAAGTTCATCACTGAGGGGAGCCCAAGTGCTCTTGGTTGAGAAGAAGGATGGATCTTTGAGAATGGTTGTTGATTATTGAGCATTGAATGAAGTGATGATCAAGAACAAGTACCCACTACTTATGATGAATGATCTATTTGACCAGTTGCAAGAGCTAAAGTATTCTCCAAGATCAATCTTCGATCAGGATACCACCAATAGAAGATCTAAAAACATGATATACCTAAGACAGCTTTTCCCACAATGTATGGGCTATATGAGTACACGGTCATGTCATTTGGATTGACTAATGCCCCTGCCTATATTATAAGTATGATGTACAAGGTATTCATGGATTTTTTGGATAAGTTTGTTGTGGTGTTGATTGACGATATATTGGTATACTCAAAGAATGAAGAGGAACATAAGGAGCACTTGCGCTTAGTTCTCGAGAAGCTTAGGGAACATCAGTTGTATGCCAAGTTTAGCAAGTGTGAGTTTTGGTTGAAAGAAGTTAGATTTCATGGACATGTTATATCAGGTGAAGGTATAGTAGTAGACCCTACCAAGGTTCAATCAGTTACTAAGTGGTTGGCACCCACCTCAGTTGGAGAGATCCGCAGTTTTCAGGAACTCGCAGGATATTACATGAGGTTCATTGAGAATTTCTACAAGATTGCGAAACCCATGACAGAGCTGTTAAAGAAGGAAACCAAGTTCAAATGGACCAAAGAGTCTGAAGCCCGTTTTCAGGACTTGAAGAAACGTTTGGTTACAACCCCAGTGCCAATTCTTCCGGATATACGCAAGGACTTCCAAGTGTATTGCGACACTTCTCGCTTAGGACTTGGAGGTGTACTCATGCAAGACAGAAGAGTTGTTTCATATGCCTCACGACAAATTCGACCTCATGAGTTGAATTATGCCACCTATGATTTGGAGTTAGCAGCCATAGTGCATGCGCTTAAGACCTGGAGAAATTTTCTGATTGGAAATAGATGTGATGTGTATATGGATCACAACAGTTTGAAGTACATTTTCATGCAAGAGGAGCTGAATCTCTGGCAGAGGAGATGGTTGGAGCTCATAAAGGATTATGATATGACGTTGCATTATCATCCAGGGAAGGCCAATGTCGTAGCAGATGCTTTGAGCCGCAAGAGTTATGCCAATAACATTGTAAGCGGAGGATTACCGCAGGAGTTAGTCGAGAATCTGAAGGAGCTTCATTTGGAGATAGTTCCAAGTGGTTTTGTGGCAACAATGGAGGTTTAGTCTACATTATTGGGAAAGATTTGAGAAGCTCAGAAGGATGATAAGGAAATCGCTGAGATAAAGGATAAAATGAACAAGGGAAAAGCCAAGGGTTTCCGTGAGGATGAGCACGAGACCTTATGGTTTGAGGATCGTATCTATGTGCCCAATAATGCTGAGATCAGGAAGTTAATTCTTCAGCAAGCTCATGATTCACCATACTCGATTCACCCCGGAAACACCAATATGTATTTTCATTTGAAGGAGCATTTTTGGTGGACATGTATGAAGAAGGATATTGCCAAGTACGTAGTAGTGTGTGATGTATGTCAGAGAGTGAAGGCAGAACATCAGAAGCCAGCAGGATTATTGCAGCCTATGCTGATACCCGAATGGAAGTGGGACAAGCTTGGCATCGATTTCATCACCGGATTACCCAGGACCCAATCGGGATATGCTTCAATCTGGTAGTAGTTGATCGCTTAACCAAGGTAGCTCACTTTAGTGAAGACCACTTATACAAGCGCGAAGTTGGCCTATATATATATGACCAAGATCGTATGTCTGCACAGACTTTCAAGGACCATTGTATCAGATAGAGGAACACCGTTTACCTCGAAATTTTGGAATCAATTGCACCAGACCTTGGGTACCAGGCTAGAGTTCAGTACGGCCTTTCATCCGCAGACTGATGGACAAACCGAGAGAGTCAATTAGATTCTAAAGGACATGTTGAGCTTCTGCACTAGATTATGGATCTAGTTGGGATGACAACTTGCCTTACGCAGAGTTCTCATACAACAATAGTTATCAGGATAGTTTGAAGATGGCACCTTTCGAAGCCTTGTATGGAAGGAGATGCAGGACACCGTTAATGTGGGATGAAGTTGGAGACCATCAGTTGTTTGGATCGGATTTGATCAAAGAGTCTGATGAGAAGGTTAAGTTGATTCAAGATAGACTGAAGGTAGCTTAGTCCAGGCAGAAGATTCATTCCAATACCAAACGCAAGGAGGTAGTCTATGAGATTGGAGACCGAGCATATCTTCGTGTGTCACCACTGCGAGGAGTTAAATGTTTTGGAGTTAAGGGAAAGTTAGCTTCGAGATTTTTAGGACCATATTGAGTGTTGGAACGTATTGGAGAGGTTTCCCACAAGTAGGAATTGCTCGAAGGACTATCAGGAGTTCATGATGTGTTTCACATTTCCTAGTTGAAGAAGTTCCATGCAGAGATGGCTGATATTCCTTTGAGAGATACAGCGCCCCTGGAAGCAATTCAGTTGGAGAGTGATCTGACCCACAAGGAGAAACCCGTCAAGATTCCTGAGTTTGCCAGCCGAGTTACCCGCAACAAGGTTATCAAGTTTTGCAAAGTTTAGTGGAGCCACCATACCGAGGATGAAGCCACCTGGGAATGACAAGAAGACTTATGGAAAGACCACCCACACCTATTTTCTAGTCAACACAAATCTCGAGGGCGAGATTCATCTTAAGGGGGGTAGGTTTGTAACATCCCAAATTTTTAATTTGGATGTTATACATAGGTCATCAAATGCATATCATATTTTATTTGCATTTTGGTTGTGATCCTAGAAATCTTAAGCAACTCAAGGACCCAAGGATCATGAGTTTTCATATTTGAATTTTCTCAAATTTGAAAATAGGATCAATTTGGTTTTAATATTTCTCTCTCCCAAAATTTCCAATATTTAAAATAAAAGAGAGAAGATAATATGACTTCTTAAAAAAAGAGCAATATTGGAGGAAAGTTTTAAAATCAAATAAATATTTTATTTGGGATTTTATTGCTATTTTATTTGAATTAGAGAAATATGCATTTTTCAAGATTGCATTATTAGACCAGAGAAATGTCCACGAACGAGTTCGTTCGTTTTTCTCCGATAACGAACGTTCGTCTGTTGGTCTTTTATTTTTATTTTATTTTCAGGCTAGGGACCTATACGTGATTATTTTTATCGCAGATTAGCCCCTGATCTTCAAACGCCCGCAACGTTTTAACCATTGTCCAAATCTAGTGAAACCAATGCCAAAATCTTCGTCTCGAACCTCTCTGTCCAATTAATCAACTTGAAAATGGTTTTGACAAATTAAAATTTGGTTGCAAGAAGATTTGAATTTGAACTTCTTTTGACCGTAGTTTGAGTTTTGTAGCTCCGATTCGATTGACTCTTTTTGCAAATCGAAGCTCTTCTCTTGGACTTTCGATGTGGATCTTTTCTCTTGAGTTTTACCATTGCACATATTCCTTGAGTTCCTATGTATGTTATTGTTTGTTTGCGATAGAGTTTCCGGAGTGCGAAGCGTGCTACTACGAGTCACTAGGGTTTTCATATCGTCAGCAAGGCAAGTAACACTTTGATCATACTTTTCATATCCAGTTTTTATGCATTAGTTTTAAATCCTCAGATGTTGCATGTATAGGATCTATTTAACTTGTGGGTATTTGGAAAGTAGTGATGAGGTAGTACCTATTGCCTTTATTTTCAAACCCTGGGAGTTACTTCTACGTTATGCTTATATTGCTATGCTATATGATCATAGACGTGGTTTGGTTTGAGTGATCCATGACAGATGTGAGAGTTTTAATTAATGGTTAAACATAAGGTGGCTACTTTAATACACATCTGCGTGGATTGGTTGAGACACCCTGGAACACCCATTGGTTGTCTAGGCAACTGGACAATCTAGTGTTGTCCTGGGATATCCCGGAGTACCCGTGTGATCATCCTACGGTTTGCCACCCAGTCTCAAAGGGATCATAAGATTATTCATGCTGGAAACTTCCGTGTGCAGCCACAAGCCATTATGGGTTCTGGTTAGTTGACTAAGTTGTGTGACCTCTTTCAGTGCTAGGCTAGCAGATGTAGGGGATGTAGGTGGTACTGTCTACCCAGAGTAAAGAGTTAATGCTTCTGAAAGACTGTTTCTCGGTCATCTATTTCTCAAACACCATGTAGTGTGAGAAATTCAATGGAGGAGATCGAGTCTTGTGGGGAAAAGTGCGCAAACCTCTACAGATTGTATAAACTAATAATGGTTAGCCATGTCCCCAGTTATGCACATCTGAGTGTGTGGTACTTGAATTATTGATTTGATCTCATCACTCTATTAATTAATATATTGGCTTGATGATTATTTTAATTTGGGATTGAGTTGGAGGAACCTTCTCAATATCTTCAACAAACTTTGTAGTTAAATAAAATTTATTCCTTTGTTGTAGGAAAAAATTAGCTTTCTGCAAAAATAACCATAGAGCCTCCACCCGCCAAATATGCATATAGTTATAGCTACTACATGTTCATTGCTCTACAATGTTATTTTGCCAGCATATTCCATGTGCTGACCCATTTCGGGCTCCAATGTATTATGTTGCAGACTTTTTAGACGAAGAGTAAGGTGCGCTAGGTCGTTGTCTTGCACTCACCTATGCCGTTGGAGTTGATGGACTCACTTTACCTTCGAACCCTTCTGTTGTTATCTTCATTAGATGTCCTTAAGCCATATTATTATAATAAGTACTCTCTTTTGAGATATTCGATGTAATAAGTGTATGATTGAAACTTTGTTATAAATCCTTCAAGTATTGTGTGTGTCAGCATTACCGATCCAGGGATGACACTTATGCACGGAGATTTGACCATTTGAGGTGGGATCACTACATCAATATTTATGTCTCGACCATTTTGAGACTCCTCGTCATGTGTGTGATCATATCCGGGACTCGGAACTACCACCGGTACATGAAAACACATTAACTCATAATACCGATCGTCACTAAACATTAAGCGTGCGGACCCTACGGGTTTGAGAACTATGTAGACATGACCGATACTCATCTCCGGTCAATATCCAATAGCGGAACCTGGATGCTCATATTGGTTCCTACATATTCTACGAAGATCTTTATCGGTCAAACAGCATAACAACATACGTTGTTCCCTTTGTCATCAGTATGTTACTTGCCTGAGATTCGATCGTTGGTAACACAATACCTAGTTCAATCTCGTTACTGGTAAGTCTCTTTACTTGTTCGGTAATGCAACATCCCTTAACTAACTCATTAGTCACATTGCTTGCAAGTCTTATAGTGATGTGCATTACCGAGAGGGCCCAGAGATACCTCTCCGATACACGGATTGACAAATCCTAATCTCGATGTATGCCAACTCAACAAACACCATCAGAGACACCTGTAGAGCATCTTTATAGTCACCCAGTTACGTTGTGACATTTGATAGCACACTAAGTGTTCCTCCGATATTCGGGAGTTGCACAATCTCATAGTCATAGGAACATGTATAAGTTATGGAGAAAGCAATAGCAGTAAACTAAGCGATCAAAGTGCTAAGCTACGGATGGGTCAAGTCAATCACATCATTCTCTAATGATGTGATCCTATTCATCAAGTGACAACTCTTTGTCCATGGCTAGGAAACTTAACCATCTTTGATTAACGAGCTAGTCAAGTAGAGGCATACTAGTGACACTTTGTTTGTCTATGTATTCACACATGTGCTACATTTCTGGTTAATACAATTCTAGCATGAATAATAAACATTTATCATGATATAAGGAAATATAAATAACAACATTATTATTGCCTCTAGGGCATATTTCCTTCTGTCTCCCACTTGCACTAGAGTCAATAATCTAGATTACATTGTAATGATTCTAACACCCATGGAGTCTTGGTGCTGATCATGTTTTGCTCATGAGAGAGGCTTAGTCAACGGATCTGCAACATTCAGATCCGTATCTATCTTGAAAATCTCTATGTCTCCCTCCTTGACTTGATCGCGAATGGAATTGAAGCATCTCTTCATGTGATTGGTTCTTTTGTGAAACTGGATTCCTTTGCCAACGCAAATGCACCAGTATTGTCACAAAATATATTCATTGGACCCGATGCACTAGGTATGAAACCTAGACCGGATATGAACTCCTTCATCCAGAATCCTTCATTTGTTGTTTCCGAAGCAGTTATGTACTCCACTTCACACGTAGATCCCGCCATGATGCTTTGCTTGGAACTGCACCAACTGACAACTCCACCATTCAATAAAAATACTTATCCGGCTTGTGACTTAGAGTCATCTGGATCAGTGTCAAAGATTGCATCGACGTAACCGTTTACGACGAGCTCTTTTTCACCTCTATAAACGAGAAACATATCCTTAGTCTTTTTCAGGTATTTCAGGATGTTCTTGACCGCCGTCCAGTGATCCACTCCTGGATTACTTTGGTACCTCCCTGCTAAACTAATAGCAAGGCACACATCACGTCTGGTACATAGCATTGCATACATGATAGAACCTATGGCTGAAGCATAGGGAATGACTTTCATTTTCTCTCTATCTTCCGCAGTGGTCGGGCATTGAGTCTGACTCAACATCACACCTTGTAACACAGGCAAGAATCCTTTCTTTGCTTGATCCATTTTGAACTTCTTCAAAACTTTATCAAGGTATGTGCTTTGTGAAAGTCCGATTAAGAATCTTGATCCATCTCTATAGATCTTGATGCCCAATATATAAGCAGCTTCACCGAGGTCTTTCATTGAAAAATTCTTATTCAAGTATCCTTTTATGCTATTCAGAAATTCAGTATCATTTCCGATCAGCAATATGTCATCCACATATAATATCGGAAATGCTACAGAGCTCCCACTCACTTTCTTCCTAATACATGCTTCTCCAAAAGTCTGTATAAAACCATATGCTTTGATCACACTATCAAAGCGTATATTCCAACTCCGAGAGGCTTGCACCAGTCCATAAATGGATCGCTAGAGCTTGCACACTTTGTTAGCACCTTTTGGATCGACAAAACCTTCTGGTTGCATCATATACAACTCTTATTTAAGATATCCATAAAGGAATGCAGTTTTGACATCCATTTGCCAAATTTCATAATCATAAAATGTGGCAATTGCTAACATGATTCAGACGGACTTAAGCATCGCTACAGGTGAGAAGGTCTCATCGTAGTCAACTCCTTGAACTTGTCAAAAACCTTTTGCAACTAGTCAAGCTTGGTAGACAATAACATTACCGTCAGCGTCAGTCTTCTTCTTTAGGATCCATTTATTCTCTATGGCTTGCCGATCATCGGGCAAGTCAACCAAAGTCCACACATTGTTCTCATACATGGATCCCATCTCAGATTTCATGTCCTCAAGCCATTTTGCGAAATCTGGGCTTATCATCGCTTCCTCATAGTTCGTAGGTTCGTCATGGTTAAGTAACATGACCTCCAGAACAGGATTACCGTACCACTCTGGTGCAGATCTTACTCTGGTAGACCTACAAGGTTTGGTAGTAACTTCATCAGAAGTTTCATGATCAACATCATTAGCTTCCTCACTTACTAGTGTAGGAATCACCAGAACTGATTCTGTGATGAACTACTTTCCAATAAGGAAGGAGGTACATTTACCTCATCAAGTTCTACTTTCCTCCCACTCACTTCTTTCGAGAGAAACTCCTTCTCTAAAAAGCATCCATTCTTAGCAATGAATATCTTGCCTTCGGATCTATGATAGAAGGTGTACCCAACAGTCTCATTTGGGTATCCTATGAAGACACATTTCTCCGATTTGGGTTCGAGCATATCAGGTTGAAGCTTTTTCACATAGGCATCACAGTCCCAAACTTTAAGAAACGACAACTTTGGTTTCTTGCCAAACCACAGTTCATAAGGTGTCGTCTCAATGGATTTCGGTGGTGCCCTATTTAACGTGAATGTAGCCGTCTCTAAAGCATAACCCCAAAATGATAGCGGTAAATCAGTAAGAGACATCATAGATTGCACCATATCTAATAAAGTGCGTTACGACGTTCAGACACACCATTACGCTGTGGTGTTCCAGGTGGCGTGAGTTAAGAAACTATTCTGCATTGTTTAAAATGAAGACCAAACTCGTAACTCAAATATTCTCCTCCATGATCAGATCGTAGAAACTTAATTTTCTTGTTACAATGATTTTCCACTTCACTCTGGAATTCTTTGAAGTTTTCAAATGTTTCAGACTTACGTTTCATCAAGTAGATATATCCATATCCGCTCAAATCATCTGTGAAGGTAAGAAAATAATGATACCCGCCGTGAGCATCAACACTCATCGGACCGCATACATTAGTATGTATTATTTCCAACAAATCTGTTGCTCGCTCCATTGTTCTGGAGAACGGAGTCTTAGTCATCTTGCCCATCAGGCATGGTTCACAAGCATCAAGTGATTCCAAAAGTCCGTCAGCATGTAGTTTTTTATGCGCTTCACACCAATATGACCTAAACGGCAGTGCCACAAATAAGTTGCACTATCATTATTAAACTTATATCTTTTGGCTTCAATACTATGAACATGTGTATTAGTACTATCATGATTTAGTAAAAATAGACCACTCATCAAGGGTGCATGAGCATAAAAGATATTACTCATATAAATAGAACAACCATTAATCTCTGGTTTAAATGAATAACCGTCTTGCATTAAACAAGATCCAGATATAATGTTCATGCTCAACGCTGGCACCAAATAACAACTATTTAGGTCTAAAACTAATCCCGAAGGTAGATGTAGAGGTAGCATTCTGACAACGATCACATCGAGTTTGGAACCATTTCCCACGCGCATTGTCACCTCGTCCTTAGCCAATCTTCGCTTAATCCATAGCCCCTGTTTCGAGTTCCAAATATTAGCAACAGAACCAGTATCAAATACATAGGCGCTACTGCGAGCATTAGTAAGGTACACATAAATAACATGTATATCAAATATACCTTTCACTTTGCCATCCTTTTTCTCTACCAAATACTTGGGGCAGTTCCGCTTCAAGTGACTAGTCCCTTTGCAGTAGAATCACTCAGTCTCAGGCTTAGGTTCAGACTTGGGCTTCTTCACTTGAGAAGCAACTTGCTTTTTGTTCTTCTTGAAGTTCCCCTTCTTCCCTTTACCCCTTTTCTTGAAACCGGTGGTCTTGTTGACCATTAACAATTGATGCTCCTTCTTGATTTCTACCTCCGCAGCCTTTAGCATTGCGAAGAGCTCGGGAATTGTCTTATCCATCCCTTGCATATTATAGTTCGTCACGAAGCTCTTGTAGCTTGGTGGGAGTGATTGAAGAACTCTGTCAATGACACTATCATCAGGAAGATGAACTCCCAGCTGAGTCAAGTGGTTGTGGTACCCAGACATTCTAAGTATATGTTCCCTTGCAAAACTATTCTCCTCCATTTTGCTTCTATAGAACTTATTGGAGACTTCATATCTCTCAATCCGGGCATTTGCTTGAAATATTAACTTCAACTCCTGGAACATCTTATATACTCCATGACGTTCAAAGCATCGTTGAAGTCCCGGTTCTAGGCCATAAAGCATGGCACACTGAACTATCAAGTAGTCACCAGCTTTGCTATGCCAGACATTCATAATATATGGTGTTTCTCCTGCAGCAGGTTTGTCACCTAGCGGTGCTTCCAGGATGTAATTCTTTTGTGCAGCAATGAGGATAATCCTCAAGTTACGGACCCAGTCTGTGTAATTGCTACCATCATCTTTCAACTTAGCTTTCTCTAGGAACGCGTTAAAATTCAACGGAACAACAACACGGGCCATCTATCTACAACAACATAGACATGCAAAATACTATCAGGTACTAAGTTCATGATAAGTTAAAGTTCAATTAATCATATTACTTAAGAACTCCCACTTAGATAGACATCCCTCTAATCATCTAAGTGATCACGTGATCCATATCAACTAAACCATGTCCTATCATCACGTGAGATGGAGTAGTTTTTAATGGTGAACATCACTATGTTGATCATATCTACTATATGATTCACGCTCAACCTTTCGGTCTCAGTGTTCTGAGGCCATATCTGCATATTCTAGGCTCATCAAGTTTAACCCGAGTATTTTGCGTGTGCAAAACTGGCTTGCACCTGTTGTATGTGATCGTAGAGCTTATCACACCCGATCATCACGTGGTGTCTCGGCACGACGAATTGTAGCAATGGTGCCTACTCAGGGAGAACACTTATACCTTGAAATTTAGTGAGAGATCATTTTATAATGCTACTGCCGAACTCAGCAAAATAAGATGCATAAAGGAGAAACATCACATCCAATCAATATAAGTGATATGATATGGCCATCATCATCTTGTGCCTTTGATCTCCATCTCTAAAGCATCGTCATGGTCACCATCGTCACCGGCTTGACACCTTGATCTCCAACGAAGCATCATTGTCGTCTCGCCAACTATTGCTTCTACAACTATCGCTACCGCTTAGTGATAAAGTAAAGCAATTACATGGCGATTGCATTTCATACAATAAAGCGACAACCATATGGCTCCTGCCAGTTGCCAATAACTCTGTAACAAAACATGATCATCTCGTCCAATAAAATTTAGCATCATGTTTTGACCATATCACATCACAACATGCCCTGCAAAAACAAGTTAGACGTCCTCTACTTTGTTGTTGCAAGTTTTACGTGGCTACTATGGGCTGAGCAAGAACCTTTCTAACCTATGCATCAAAAACCACAATGCAGTATAGTGATTGCCTTTTGATCATCCGAAAGAACCCTGTAGCCACCAGTGTGCGAAGCACGCCGGTAGAACCAGTCTCGTGTAAGCGTACGCGTAATGTCAGTTTGAGTCGCTTCATCCAACAATACTGCTGAATCAAGAATAAACTAGTGACGGCAAGCAATATGTATATACCCACGCCCACAACTCCTTTGTGTTCTACTCGTGCATATAACATATACGCATAGACCTGGCTCGGATGCCACTGTTGGGGAACACAGTAATTTAAAAAAAATCTTACGCCCACTCAAGATCCATCTAGGTGATGCATAACAATGAGAAGGGAGAGTGTTGTCCATGTACCCTCGTAGACCGTAAATGGAAGCGTTATGACAATGCGGTTGATGAAGTCGTACGTCTTCACGATCCGACCGATCCTAGCACCGAAGGTACGGCACCTCCGCAATCTGCACACGTTCAGCTCAGCGACGTCCTACGAACTCTAGATCCAGCTGAGTGTCGAGGGAGAGATTCGTCAACACAATGGCGTGATGACAGTTATGATGAATTTACGGACGCAGGGCTTCGCCTAAGCTCTACAACGATATAACCAAGGTGGAAATCTGTGGAAGGGGGTGTCGGTGTCAAAACCGGTGGATCTCGGGTAGGGTGTCCCGAACTGTGCGCCTAAGGCTGATGGTAACAGGAGGCGGGGGACACAATGTTTACCCAAGTTCAGGCACTCACGATGGAGGTAATACCCTACTTCCTGCTTGATTGATCGTGATGATGTGAGTATTAGAGGAGTTGATCTACCACGAGATCGTAGAGGCTAAACCCTAGAAGCTAGCCTATGATTATGATTGTTGTTGTCCTATGGACTAAACCCTCCGGTTTATATAGACAACAGAGGGGGCTAGGGTTACACAGAGTCGGTTACAAGGGAGGAGATCTACATATCTGAATTGCCAAGCTTGCCTTCCATGAAAGTGAGAGTCCCTCCTGGACACGGGATGAAGTATTCAATCTTGTATTTTCATAGTCCAACAGTCCGGCCAATGTATAAAGTCCGGCTGTCGAAGGACCCCCTAATCCAGGACTCCCTCAGTAGCCCTGAACCAGGCTTCAATGACGACAAGTCCGGCATGCAGATTGTCTTCGGCATTGCAAGGCGGGTTCCTCCTCCGAATACTCCATAGAAAATTTTGAACACAAGGATCGTGTCCGGCTCTGCAAAACAAATTCCAGATGCCACCGTAGAGAGTACAATATTCCACAAATCCAATCCGCTGACAACTTCTCCTAACATGACACCATGCCACGATCCAGTCTTTATTCAAATCGTTCTCCCTAACCAGGTACTGCGCATGTTGCGAGGCGGCTTTATGGGCATGTTGTATCGAAGCAGAGATCGTGTTCCCCTATCTTGGGATTCTCATCAATACGGGTATGGGTAATCCAACCGCGTCTTTAGCGTGACGCTTGGGGAATAAGCGAGTTTACCAGGCTAGTGGGGAGGCACTGGATCCCTGTCGCCTTTATAAGGAGATAAGGACTCCCCTTTTTAACCCACGCCTTCTCCTTCTGCTTATCCATTCCCCTCTGCTCGAGCCCCAGCACCCAAGTGTTCGTCCTCTCCGACCACCAAAGGTCCTCCGAAAATGTCTGGATCCGGAGCAGGAGGCAAAAGGATGGCCTCCACCGTCTCGGAGAAGGATATCAAAAAGCTTCGGGAGGCCGGGTACCTGGCCTAGAAAATCAACCACCATCTCCCGATGGCAGGACAGATCGTCCCTACTCCAGAACCCCATGAGAGGGTTGTTTTCCTCCCTCATTTTGTCCGTGGGCTGGGGTTTCCCCTCCACCCATTCGTTCGCGGCATCATGTATGAGTATGGGATTGATTATCATAATCTATCCCCCCAATTCCTTCCTCAACATCTCGACGTTCATCGTCGTGTGCGAGGCCTTCCTCTGCATCTCGCCACACTTCGGCTTATGGCTGAAGATCTTTAATGTGAAGCCCAAGGTAGTGGGCGGTGAGCATGCCGAGTGCGGAGGCGCTATGGTGAGCAAGATGCCCAACGTCACATGGCCGATAGGTACTTTCAATGATTCCGTCAAAGAGTGGCAGCAGCAGTGGTTTTACATCACTGAGCTCCGCGACACAAAATGGGCCGCTGCTCCTGAATTCCGATCCAGAGCCCCCCTGTGGCTTACATCCTGGCCCAAGAAGGGCCTGGATAGGTCTTCTTTCGACGAGCTGTCGGCACTTCAGATGTGCGTCAAGAATATGGAAGACAAGGATATCAAACTTGTTAATGTAGTCCACGTGATGTTTGCTCGCCGGATCCTTCCTTGTCGCACCAGGCTTGCAATTTATGGGAATTTGACCCGGCCAAGCACCAGACCCTGCGAGAGCTTTTTGGCTCCTCACACAAAGATATCTGGAATGTGCTTTTTAAGTCCGGAAAATCGTGGCCAGACTCAACCGAGGACCGCGGGTACCACCTGTCCAGCCCCGCAAGTTCGGTAAGCCATTATAAGTTTTATTCACATAACCCAAGGGAAACACTTAATGTGTTTTTCACAACTCTCCTAGGGCTGGATGAAGAAGGAGGGGCGGATCTACTGTTCGGCCCTGCTACCTGCAGAATTGGCTGGCCCGCTTCTAACGAAGATGCTGGTCCTGGCGCCCTACAAGGCGCCGAAGAAGAAGGCCGAGAGGGAGGCCAAGAAGACCAGGGGCGGCCTCCATTGTCGTGGTGCCTCGGACACGATATCCGAAGATTCCAATGCCCATTCTTCCACTGAAGAGGACGACGAGGAGGAGGAAGACAAATCTCCAGCGGGGGGAAGAAAGAAAAGGGCAGCCTCCGCATCATTGGAGGCCGAGTCGCCTAAGAAGGGAAAAACTCTTCTTCCAGAGGAGTCAACCACCGCTGATAGCAGCCCGGAGTGGGATCCTAGGGCTCAGCCCCTGATGATCTCGTGAGTATATAAAATCTGAAAACGTTTATGCGTCCAGACATATCATGGCACAATATTTTGATCTGTGCCACACTATTTGTAGTGCGGCGAGGTCCCGCGTGGAGCAATCTTCGTCGGAGGATTTGCTAGGCTCGGACGCTTTGGAGAGCGGGACACCCCCGAAGGCCCCTTCCGCCAAACATGTGAATGACACCGAGGCTTTGTCCCAGGAGGACCCAGGCCAAGGAGGGGGGGAAATATTGCCAAGGTGGCGCCAGGAGGTTAAACTTTAGGGGCCGGACACACGGGAGAAATGGCTCCCATGGGCGTCGTCGACGGGAGCCATCTTGAATTCGGCACCTAGCCGGATGCAATTCTGGAGACCAATATGGTTCCAAAGTCAGGCAGTCGGTCTCCGTTGGCTAGAGGGGGTGTGCCTGTTCCACCGGCAACCTCTGTCCAACCAGAGGTGTTGGATACTTTATTGGCGATGCTGAAAAGCGCCTCCGTCGTCGATGAACACCGTGCCCTTGTGGGTGCGGTGATTGAGAAGATTCAATCTGTGGAGAGTGGGCTGAATGAAGCCTGTATTAGCCTTATAAGAGGCTTTGAGGTATGTTTTATGAAGTTTCGAAGAGTGTCACAGTATAGATAGTAGCCCCTGATACACTGTTCGATGAGAGAAAGAACTGGACAGAGGATTAAATCTATGTTCGCAGGAGACTCACTTGATGACATTTACCTATTTTTTGGTGTAAATAGGTGTCTGTAGTGATTGCCTCCTCTCGTACTGTGGAGGTCTCCGAACTTAATCGAAGTCTGGAGCGGGCCACAGAAGAATTGGGCCAGTTGAATAGGCAATTGGAGAATAAACAAGGTATGCACAAACCTTGCTTACGTTCAGTGGGAATGAATTTTAAAATATGTTTTGTGATTTGCGCCAGGGGCGATGAACGAAGTCGAGGCTCTGAAGAAGGCTGTTGCTGAGGCCGAGGGAAAGGCAACCACAGAGCAGGCTCTTTGTGAGAAGCAGGAGGCCATGGTTATTGAATCTGAGCAAGAGATTCAAGAGGTCATGAGAAGATGCGAGGCCTTGGAGCAGAGTCTAACGGAGAAAGAATCTGAGCTTACCAAGGGTCATCAGGCTACATGCGATGCCCAGGGGGAAACCCAGGTTGCCCTGGAGGAGGTCTAAGAGGCTAGGAAGATCGCAGCGGGTAAGGCTTGTTCCACGTAAGGCAAGTATTTGGGGAGAAAATCATGTTTCTAATCTTGAGTTCGGATTTCTCCAGGGATGTTTGTGGAGCTGCCATGCAGCATATCTTATGCCGCACAATTCTACCGAGCCGAAGAAAGGAACACTATGGATAAGCTCTTCTGGTCACAATATCTAGCACCAAATTATCTGGTGCCTTTTGCCGACCAACTAAAACAGCTGATCGAACTGCAGAAGGCGGATGAGCTAGCCATGAAGGATTTGATTATCTGGCTATGGCCCGCTGAGCCCACTCCAGGCAGCTACTTTGGGCTCGTGTAACGGCTTGCGAGTGCCTGCCCTCAATTGGACGTCATCAAGTGGTCGGTCTGTATAGATGGTGCGTGAATGGCCTTCGCCTGCACACAGGTGCACTTGGGGAAGATGGATGCTAAAAAGCTGGTGATCGAGGGACCGCCGGAGGGAAATGAGCACCGCAAGCCTGTGTTATATTATGAAAGTGTCCTGAAGGGATCCTGCCTTGCGGCGGAGCAATGCACCAAGGACATTATATTTCCATGAATACAATCATGTTGTCCTTTATAATGTTGAACAAGGTCATTTCTATTATTTATTGCCTGCTATATAAAAGTTTATCCTCCTGCGCGGCCGTTTTATATATTAATCCTGAGAGTTGGCCAGTCGTCGGCTTCTTCCCCCACGTAGGAAGTACGGGGGTGTTCGGGATAAACCTGATCACTCTTTATCCCAGTTTTGGGTCCTTCGAAGGAGGTGTTCAGCACAACGAACCAGGCAATCGGACTATAGGGCTTTATCACTCTCACTTAGCCATAGGAGCTTTATAAAAGGAAGGTAGGTGCAGCCCCTGGTGTTCGAAAGACCGCACGAGGGGCTCTATAAGCACCTGATCGGAAGAAAAGTCGATCCATCGCACGCTGCATTGGTTATGGCATTATGCGGGAGGAATCCTTAAAGATTTTACAACCTCTCGAACAGCTTACTAGCTCTCACCATATCATGACAGTCAGTTTTCGGCTTTCTCTAGTGAGGTGCTCGTCCGGAAGAACCGGGACACAATCACAGTAGTCCTCTCTGTGCCGCCTTAGCCGATATAGCGGAATGTAAGGCAGCAAAACATGGGAGCCGGGCAAACCCAACATTTGACCTCAGACATGATTCAGAGCTGGTGCATATAATTCTATAAGTTAGGGTGCCGAACTTCCATGAAGTTGTTCGGTCATTATTGCCGTATTATGGGTAAAACGAAGCCCCTGGCATTTTTAAGGCATATCGCGGTGTATGGGTGCCACTTGACAAAAGAATTTCAATAAGAGGTAACGGTAGATAAGCGTCATATAAATCCACATGTCGTATTTAAATAATACGTCGATGCGTATGAGTACATGTAAAGTAATAAAAAGCAAAAGTGGCTGCGGAACATACTGAGACCAGGCGGGAAGAAGCTGTGTGCGGATCCGGAGTGTAGTCGGATGGTCATCGAGGGGAATATCTAAGAGTTCCCTTGCGCGTTCGAGCTGTTTCCATGTCGCCGATCCTTGCCTAGGCAAAAATGAACCTACATAGAAAATGCAAGATGTGTTTGTGTGCCGCAGATCAGTTGAGCTGTGGTATGTGGCCTGTCCTGGCTTTCCCGGAATATTTAATTGAGCTCTGGACGAGCCGAGATATCCTGCTGTGAAGTAGTTTGGAGTCCTTTGGTGGTGTCCGGGAGCCTGACCATCGACTCGAGGTTCGAAAGGTGCCACTTGTTGCTTCTGCTGTTAAAGCAGTCGTATACTCTTTGTTACCGAGGGGGAGTTCGGCCTTGCCATTAACCGTGATGACGCCGCGCGGACCGGTCATCTTGAGCTTATGGTAGGCATAATGTGGCACCGCCTTGAATCGAGCGAATGCGGTTCGTCCGAGTAGTGCCTGATAATCACTGCGAAAGGGTACGATGTCGAATATTAACTCTACGTCGCGGTAATTGTCCGTTGATCCGAAGACTACCTCAATGGCGATGGAGCCTGTACAGCTGGCCTCCACACCTGGTATAATACCTCTAAAGGTGGCTTTAGTGGGCTTGATCACCGAATGATCTATGCCCATCTTGCGCATTGTGTCCTGGTAAAGCAGGTTTAGACCGCTGCCTCCATCCATAAGGACTCGTGTGAGGTGGAACCCATTAGTTATTGGGTCGAGGACTAGTGCGGCTGAATTGCCCTGATTGGTATTAACCAGATGATCCGTGTGGTTGAAGGTGATTGGCCCTAGTTTATATTGTGGGACGATTGGTTCCGCTAAGTCGACGTCCCTAAGGGTGCGCATCCGGTCCGGGTTGGGAGTGTGCGTGGCGTTTACCACGTTCACCGTTTGGATTTGCGGGGGAAATTTCTTTTGCCCTCCTGTATTCGGTGATCTGGGCTCCTCGTCGCCACCATCGCTTTGAGACCCCTTATCTTTGTTTTCAGCACCTGATCTGCCGGCTTGTTTGAAGACCCATCATTCTCGGTTGGTGTTCCTGGTGTTCCTGGGGTGCCATGAATTTGGCATGGACAGTCGAGTATGCGGTCTAGACTGGACAGACCTGAATTGTCATTTTTGAATGGCCGTTTCCACTGACCGGACGTAGAGCCACTAAATCTGGCATTGACTGTCGTATGTTCGGCGTTTCCACCATTTTTGCGACGCTTGTGTTTGTTTCTCGGGGTTTGCCGTTGCTATCTTTTGCCTCTGATGTGCCAGGATTTCTTGTCGTGTTGTTGCTACGGGCCAACCAGCTATCCTCGCCTGCGCAAAAGTGGGTCATGAGTGTCGTGAGGGCTGTCATGGATTTTGGCTTCTCTTGGCTGAGATGTCGGGCGAGCCACTCGTCATGGATGTTATGTTTAAAGGCCGCTAGGGCTTCGGCATCCGGACAGTCGACAATTTGATTCTTTTTATTTAGAAACCGAGTCCAGAATTTCCTAGCTGACTCTCCAGGCTGTTGTGTTATGTGACCTAAATCACCAGCATCCGGTGGTCGCACATAAGTGCCCTGGAAGTTGTCTAGGAATGCGTCTGCCAGGTTCTCCCAACTTCCGATGGAGTTTGTGTTGGGGAACGTTGCAGAAAATTAAAATTTTTCCTACGGTTTCACCAAGATTCATCTATGAGTTCATCTAAGCAACGAGTCAAGGGAGAGAGTTTGCATCTACATACCACTTGTAGATCACGTGCGGAAGCTTGCAAGGTGATGATGGAGTCGTACTCGACGTGATTCGAATCACCGATGACCAAGTGCTGAACGGACAGCACCTCCGCGTTCAACACACGTACGGGACGGGAGACGTCTCCTCCTTCTTGATCCAGCAAGGGGGAAGGAGAGGTTGAGGAAGACAGCTCCACCGGCAGCACGACGGCGTGGTGATGGTGGAGAAGCAGTACTCCGATAGGGCTTCGCCAAGCACACAACGGAGGAGGAGAGGTGTTGGGGAGGGGAGGGCTGTGCCTTGGAGGGTGGTGCGGCTGCCCTCCCCTCACCCCTCTATTTATAGAGAGAAGGGAGAAGGGGGCCGGCCCCTCTAGAACCCATCTAGAGGGGGGGCGGCGGCCAAGGGGAGAGGGGGAGAGGGTGGCTTGCCCCCCAAGCCAAGGGGGCGCCCCCTCTAGGGTTCCCCCCTCAACCCTAGGCGCAAGGGCCCAAGGGAGGGGGTGCGCCCAGCCCACCAGGGGCTGGCTCCCTGCCCCACGCAGCCCATGTGGTCCCCCGGGAGGGGTGGCCCCTCCCGGTGGACCCCCGAAACCCTTCCGGTGGCCCCGGTACAATACCGGTATGACCCCGAAACTTCCTGGTGCCCGTTTGACAACTTCTCATATATAAATCTTTACCTCCGGACCCTTCCGGAGCTCCTCGTGATGTCCGGGATCCCATCCGGGACTCCGAACAACATTCGGTAGTCACATACTAGTCTTCCTAATAACCCTAGCGTCACCGAACCTTAAGTGTGTAGACCCTACAGGTTCGGGAGACATGCAGACATGACCGAGACGCTCTCAGGTCAATAACCAACAGCGGGATATGGATACCCATGATGGCTCCCACATGCTCCTCGATGTTGTCATCGGATGAACCACGATGTCGAGGATTCGATCAAACCCTGTATACAATTCCCTTTGTCAATCGGTACGTTACTTGCCCGAGACTTCATTGTCGGTATCCCAATACCTTGTTCAGTCTCGTTACCGGCAAGTCACTTTACTTGTACCGTAATGCATGATCCCGTGTCCAACACCTTGGTCACATTGAGCTCATTATGATGATGCATTACCGAGTGGGCCCAGAGATACCTCTTCGTCATACGGAGTGACAAATCCCAGTCTCGATCCGTGTCAACCCAACAGATACTTTCGGAGATACCTGTAATGCACCCTGATAGTCACCCAGTTACGTTGTGACGTTTGATACACCCAAGGCACTCTTATGGTATCCGGGAGTTACACGATCTCATGGTCGAAGGAAGAGATACTTGACATTGGCAAAGCTCTAGCAAAACGAACTGCACGATCTTTTATGCTATGCTTAGGATTGGGTCTTGTCCATCACATCATTCTCCTAATGATGTGATCCCGTTATCAATGACATCCAATGTCCATAGTCAGGAAACCATGACTATCTGTTGATCACAACGAGCTAGTCAACTAGAGGCTCACCAGGGACATATTGTGGTCTAAGTATTCACACGTGTATTACGATTTCCGGATAATACAGTTATAGCATGAACAAAAGACATTTATCATGAACATTGAAATATAATAATACTTTTATTATTGCCTCTAGGGCATATTTCCAACAGTCTCCCACTTGCACTAGAGTCACCAATCTAGTTACATTGTGATGAATCGAACACCCATAGAGTTCTGGTGTTGATCATGTTTTGCACGCGAGAGAGGTTTAGTCAGCGGATCTACGACATTCAGATCCGTGTGCACTTTGCAAATCTCTATGTCTCCATCTTGAACATTTTCACGGATGGAGTTGAAACGACGCTTGATGTGCCTGGTCTTCTTGTGAAACCTGGGCTCCTTGGCGAGGGCAATAGCTCCAGTGTTGTCACAGAAGAGTTTGATCGGCCCCGACGCATTGGGTATGACTCCTAGGTCGGTGATGAACTCCTTCACCCAAATCGCTTCATGCGCTGCCTCCGAGGCTGCCATGTACTCCGCTTCACACGTAGATCCCGCCACGACGCTCTGCTTGCAGCTGCACCAGCTTACTGCTCCACCATTCAACATATACACGTATCCGGTTTGTGACTTAGAGTCATCCAGATCTGAGTCGAAGCTAGCGTTGATGTAACCCTTTACGACGAGCTCTTCGTCTCCTCCATAAACGAGAAACATGTCCTTCGTCCTTTTCAGGTACTTCAGGATATTCTTGACCGTTGTCCAGTGTTCCTTGCCGGGATTACTTTGGTATCTTGCTACCAAACTTACGGCAAGGTTTACATCGGGTCTGGTACACAGCATGGCATACATAATAGATCCTATGGCTGAAGCATAGGGGATGACACTCATCTCTTGTTTATCTTTTGCCGTGGTCGGTGACTGAGCCGAGCTCAGTCTCACACCTTGTAACATAGGCAAGAACCCCTTCTTGGACTGATCCATTTTGAACCTCTTCAAAATATTATCAAGGTATGTGCTTTGTGAAAGACCTATGAGGCGTCTCGATCTATCTCTATAGATCTTGATGCCTAATATGTAAGCAACTTCTCCAAGGTCCTTCATTGAAAAACACTTATTCAAGTAGGCCTTAATGCTGTCCAGAAATTCTATATTATTTCCCATCAAAAGTATGTCATCTACATATAATATGAGAAATGCTACAGAGCTCCCACTCACTTTCTTGTAAACGCAGGCTTCTCCATAAGTCTGCATAAACCCAAACGCTTTGATCATCTCATCAAAGCGAATGTTCCAACTCCGAGATGCTTGCACCAGTCCATAAATGGATCGCTGGAGCTTGCATACTTTGTTAGCGTTCCGAGGATCGACAAAACCTTCCGGCTGCATCATATACAGCTCTTCCTTAAGATGTCCGTTAAGGAATGCCGTTTTGACGTCCATCTGCCATATCTCATAATCATAGTATGCGGCAATTGCTAACATGATTCGGACGGACTTCAGCTTCGCTACGGGAGAGAAAGTCTCGTCGTAGTCAATCCCTTGAACTTGTCGATAACCCTTAGCGACAAGTCGAGCCTTATAGATGGTAACATTACCATCCGCGTTCGTCTTCTTCTTAAAAATCCATTTGTTTTCTATCACTCGCCTATCATCGGGCAAGTCTGTCAAAGTCCATACTTTGTTTTCATACATGGATTCTATCTCGGATTTCATGGCTTCAAGCCATTTGTTGGAATCCGGGCCCGCCATCACTTCTTCATAGTTCGAAGGTTCATTGTTGTCTAACAACATGATTTCCAGGACAGGGTTGCTGTACCACTCTGGTGCGGAACGTGTCCTTGTGGACCTACGAAGTTCAGTAGTAACTTGATCCGAAGTACCTTGATCATCATCATTGTTTTCCTCTTCAGTTGGTGTGGGCATCACAGGAACATTTTCCTGAGCTGCACCACTTTCCCGTTCGAGAGGTAGTACTTCATCGAGTTCTACTTTCCTCCCACTTACTTCTTTCGAGAGAAACTCTTTTTCCAGAAAGCATCCGTTCTTGACAACAAAGATCTTGCCTTCGGATCTTAAGTAGAAGGTATACCCGACAGTTTCCTTAGGGTATCCTATGAATACGCATTTTTCCGACTTGGGTTCGAGCTTTTCAGGTTGAGGTTTCTTGACATAAGCATCGCATCCCCAAACTTTTAGAAACGACAGCTTAGGTTTCTTTCCAAACCATAATTCATACGGTGTCGTCCCAACAGATTTAGACGGTGCCCTATTTAAAGTGAATGTAGCTGTCTCTAGAGCGTATCCCCAAAATGATAGCGGTAAATCGGTAAGAGACATCATAGACCGCACCATATCCAATAGAGTGCGATTACGATGTTCGGACACACCGTTTCGCTGAGGTGTTCCAGGCGGCGTGAGTTGTGAAAGGATTCCACATTTCCTTAAGTGTGTACCAAATTCGTGACTTAAGTATTCTCCTCCATGATCTGATCGTAAGAATTTTATCTTTCGGTCACGTTGATTCTCTACCTCATTCTGAAATTCCTTGAACTTTTCAAAGGTCTCAGACTTGTGTTTCATTAAGTAGACATACCCATATCTACTCAAGTCATCAGTGAGAGTGAGAACATAACGATATCCTCCGCGAGCCTCAACGCTCATTGGACCGCACACATCGGTATGTATGATTTCCAACAAGTTGGTTGCTCGCTCCATTGTTCCGGAGAACAGAGTCTTGGTCATTTTGCCCAAGAGGCATGGTTCGCATGTGTCAAACGATTCATAATCAAGAGACTCCAAAAGTCCATCAGCATGGAGCTTCTTCATGCGCTTGACACCAATGTGACCAAGGCGGCAGTGCCACAAGTATGTGGGACTATCGTTATCAACTTTACATCTTTTGGCATCTACACTATGAACATGTGTAATATTACGCTCGAGATTCGTTAAGAATAAACCATTGACCATCGAAGCATGACCATAAAACATATCTCTCATATAAATCGAACAACCATTATTCTCAGACTTAAATGAGTAGCCATCTCATATTAAACGAGATCCAGATACAATGTTCATGATCAAACTTGGCACTAAATAACAATTATTAAGGTTCAAAACTAATCCCGTAGGTAAATGTAGAGGCAGCGTGCCGACGACGATCACATCGACTCTGGAACTATTCCCGACGCGCATCGTCACCTCGTCCTTCGCCAGTCTCCGTTTATTCCGCAGCTCCTGCTGTGAGTTACAAATATGAGCAACGGCACCGGTATCAAATACCCAGGAGTTACTACGAGTACTGGTAAGGTACACATCAATTACATGTATATCAAATATACCTTTGGTTTTGCCGGCCTTCTTATCTGCTATGTATTTGGGGCAGTTCCGCTTCCAGTGACCCTTCCCCTTGCAATAAAAGCACTCAGTCTCAGGCTTAGGTCCATTCTTTGACTTCTTCCCGGTAACTGGCTTACCAGGCATGGCAACATCTTTGCCGTCCTTCTTGAAGTTCTTCTTACCCTTGCCCTTCTTGAACTTAGTGGTCTTATTGACCATCAACACTTGATGTTCTTTCTTGATTTCAGCCTCTGCTGACTTCAGCATTGAGAACACTTCAGGAATGGTCTTTTCCATCCCCTGCATGTTGTAGTTCATCACAAAGCTTTTGTAGCTTGGTGGGAGCGACTGGAGGATTCTGTCAATGACTGCCTCATCTGGGAGGTTAATGTTCATCTGGGTCATACGGTTGTGCAACCCAGACATCTTCAGGATGTGCTCACTGACAGAACAATTTTCCTCCATCTTACAACTGTAGAACTTGTCGGAGACATCATATCTCTCGACCCGGGCATGAGCTTGGAAAACTAGTTTCAGCTCTTCGAACATCTCAAATGCTCCGTGATGCTCAAAACGCTTTTGGAGCCCCGGTTCTAAGCTGTAAAGCATGCCACACTGAACGAGGGAGTAATCATCAGCGCGAGTTTGCCAAGCATTCATAATGTCTTGGTTCTCTGGGACGGGAGCATCACCTAGCGGTCCTTCTAGGACATATTGTTTCCTGGCAGCTATGAGGATGATCCTCAGGTTCCGGACCCAGTCCGTATAGTTGCTGCCATCATCTTTCAGCTTGGTTTTCTCTAGGAACGCGTTGAAGTTCATGTTGACATGAGCGTTGGCCATTTGATCTACAAGACATATTTGCAAAGGTTTTAGACTAAGTTCATGATAATTAAGTTCTAATCAAATTATGAACTCCCACTCAGATTAGACATCCCTTTAGTCATCTAAGTGTTACACGATCCGAGTCGACTAGGCCGTGTCCGATCATCACGTGAGACGGACTAGTCATCGTCGGTGAACATTCTCATGTTGATCGTATCTTCCATACGACTCGTGTTCGACCTTTCGGTCTCCGTGTTCCGAGGCCATGTCTGCACATGCTAGGCTCGTCAAGTTAACCCTAAGTGTTTTCGCTGTGTAAAACTGTCTTACACCCGTTGTATGTGAACGTAAGAATCCATCACACCCGATCATCACGTGGTGCTTAGAAGCGACGAACTGTAGCAATGGTGCACAGTTAGGGGAGAACACTTCTTGAAATTTTGTAAGGGATCATCTTATTTACTACCGTCGTCCTAAGTAAACAAGATGCATAAACATAATAAACATCACATGCAATTATATAGTTGTGACATGATATGGCCAATATCATATAGCTCCATTGATCTTCATCTTCGGGGCTCCATGATCATCTTGTCACCGGCTTGACACCATGATCTCCATCATCATGATCTCCATCATCGTATCTTCATGAAGTTGTCACGCCAACGACTACTTCTACTTCTATGACTAACGTTTAGCAATAAAGTAAAGTAGTTTACATGGCGTTATTCAATGACACGCAGGTCATACAAAAAATAAAGACAACTCCTATGGCTCCTGCCGGTTGTCATACTCATCGACATGCAAGTCGTGAATCCTATTACAAAGAACATGATCTCATACATCACAATTCATCATTCATCACAACTTCTGGCCATATCACATCACATGATCAATCGTTGCAAAAACAAGTTAGACGTCCTGTAATTGTTGTTGCTTCTTTTACGTGGCTGCAATTGGGTTCTAGCAAGAACGTTTTCTTACCTACGAATCACCACAACGTGATTTTGTCAACTTCTATTTACCCTTCATAAGGGCCCTTTTCATCGAATCCGCTCCAACTAAAGTGGGAGAGACAGACACCCGCCAGCCACCTTATGCAACTAGTGCATGTCAGTCGGTGGAACCGGTCTCACGTAAGCGTACGTGTAAGGTTGGTCCGGGCCGCTTCATCCCACAATACCGTCGAGCAAGAAAAGACTAGTAGAGGCAAGTAAGTTGACAAGATCCACGCCCACAACAAATTGTGTTCTACTCGTGCATTAGAGAACTACGCATAGACCTAGCTCTGATACCACTGTTGGAGAACGTTGCAGAAAATTAAAATTTTTCCTACGGTTTCACCAAGATCCATCTATGAGTTCATCTAAGCAACGAGTCAAGGGAGAGAGTTTGCATCTACATACCACTTGTAGATCACGTGCGGAAGCTTGCAAGGTGATGATGGAGTCGTACTCGACGTGATTCGAATCACCGATGACCAAGTGCTGAACGGACAGCACCTCCGCGTTCAACACACGTACGGGACGGGAGACGTCTCCTCCTTCTTGATCCAGCAAGGGGGAAGGAGAGGTTGAGGAAGACAGCTCCACCGGCAGCACGACGGCGTGGTGATGGTGGAGAAGCAGTACTCCAACAGGGTTTCGCCAAGCACACAACGGAGGAGGAGAGGTGTTGGGGAGGGGAGGGCTGCGCCTTGGAGGGTGGTGCGGCTGCCCTCCCCTCACCCCTCTATTTATAGGGAGAAGGGAGAAGGGTCCGGCCCCTCTAGAACCCATCTAGAGGGGGGGCGGCGGCCAAGGGGAGAGGGGGAGAGGGTGGCTTGCCCCCCAAGCCAAGGGGGCGCCCCCTCTAGGGTTCCCCCCTCAACCCTAGGCGCAAGGGCCCAAGGGAGGGGGTGCGCCCAGCCCACCAGGGGCTGGCTCCCTGCCCCACGCAGCCCATGTGGTCCCCCGGGAGGGGTGGCCCCTCCCGGTGGACCCCCGGAACCCTTCCGGTGGCCCCGGTACAATACTGGTATGACCCCGAAACTTCCCGGTGCCCGTTTGACAACTTCTCATATATAAATCTTTACCTCCGGACCCTTCCGGACCCTTCCGGAGCTCCTCGTGACGTCCGGGATCCCATCCGGGACTCCGAACAACATTTGGTAGTCACATACTAGTCTTCCTAATAACCCTAGTGTCACCGAACCTTAAGTGTGTAGACCCTACGGGTTCGGGAGACATGCAGACATGACCGAGACGCTCTCAGGTCAATAACCAACAGCGGGATCTGGATACCCATGATGGCTCCCACATGCTCCTCGATGTTGTCATCGGATGAACCACGATGTCGAGGATTCGATCAAACCCTGTATACAATTCCCTTTGTCAATCGGTACGTTACTTGCCCGAGACTTGATCGTCGGTATCCCAATACCTTGTTCAGTCCCGTTACCGGCAAGTCACTTTACTCATACCGTAATGCATGATCCCGTGTCCAACACCTTGGTCACATTGAGCTCATTATGATGATGCATTATCGAGTGGGCCCAGTGATACCTCTCCGTCATACGGAGTGACAAATCCCAGTCTCGATCCGTGTCAACCCAACAGATACTTTCGGAGATACCTGTAATGCACCTTTATAGTCACCCAGTTACGTTGTGACGTTTGATACACCCAAGGCATTCTTACGGTATCCGGGAGTTACACGATCTCATGGTCGAAGGAAGAGATACTTGACATTGGCAAAGCTCTAGCAAAACGAACTACACGATCTTTTATGCTATGCTTAGGATTGGGTCATGTCCATCACATCATTCTCCTAATGATGTGATCCCGTTATCAATGACATCCAATGTCCATAGTCAGGAAACCATGACTATCTGTTGATCACAACGAGCTAGTCAACTAGAGGCTCACCAGGGACATATTGTGGTCTAAGTATTCACACGTGTATTACGATTTCCGGATAATACAGTTATAGCATGAACAAAAGACATTTATCATGAACATTGAAATATAATAATACTTTTATTATTGCCTCTAGGGCATATTTCCAATAGTTTGCCGGCAAGCTATTCAACCAATGCCGAGCCGACCCTTTGAGTTTTAGTGGGAGATACTTGATGGCGTGTGGATCATCCCCGCGGGCCATGTCAATGTGGAGGAAGAAATCCTCTATCCACACCGCGGTGTCTGTAGTACCATCATATGATTCAATGTTCATGGGTTTAAACCCTTCTGGGAATTCATGATCCATTACTACGTCAGTGAAGCATAGGGGGTGTGCGGCGCCTTTGTGTCGTGCTATATCACGATGCAGTTCATACGAGTCTTATCTGCTATATTCAGCCCAGCCGGATTTGTTTTTAGTATATCCGGTGTGACGATCATCATCACACATTGGGGCGCGTCCCCGTGATCCATAAATCGATCTTATATGTCCTGCTTTGTTTTCTAATACGTCTCGCACGTCCTGCGTGTATCCCCGGGCCTTGGTATTTTTGTTTGACTAGCGACAGGGTGCGGGCTAGACATCGGGCTGGTACGCCATTTTGTCTCGGCCGCGAGGTGGCCGGTCAACCGCATCATACGCTGGTAGTGTAGGCTTTAATGCTTCCTCCTCAAGTTGGGGTAGCAACCTGCGCTTTGGGTAATTTTTGGTTGGGGGCTCGAGTTCGTATTCGTCGGCTGCCGGGACCTTGGTCCATCTATCCACTAGCAGATCTTGATAAGCTTTAAGTTGCTGCTGATTTTTCTTCAGGCTTTTTGCTGTAGTTATAAGTCGGCGCTTGAAGTGCTCCTGCTCGACGAGATCCTTAGGCACGATGAATTCTTCGTCGCCAAGGCTCACCTCGTCTTCGGAGATGGGCATGTAATTGTCATCCCCTAATTCTCCGTCTGCCGTCTGTTCCGTAGGGCTCGCTTGCCCATCTTCCCGCTCGAAGCCTGGCTGGAGGGGATTGTCTTCGTCTTCGACACTGTCCGCAGCGTTATTGTCTCTTGTGCCGTTATCATTGCTTTTGCTATGGCGGGGCTTAGAGCGGCGTCGATGACGCCGGTGCTTAGATTGCTTCTCGAGGGGATTATCCTCCATTGCCTTATTACCATCGCTTTCTTTGGGGGTGTCCACCATATATATATTGTATGATGAGGTGGCTGTCTAGCACCCTATGGGCGGTGGTTCCTGTTCTTCTCCAGCATCGTCGTCCATACCGTTGATGTCTTCGGAGCAGAAATCAAGCATGTCGGTGGAGTCGTCGATAGTGGCTATTAAGTGGGTGGTGGGTGGGGGATGAATTTCTTCGTAGTCCGCTTTCCACTCAAGCCGAACACAGTTCTTCCAAAGGTTTCCTGACAAGGAGAGAGACCTCAATGAATTTAGCACGTCGCCCAAGGGCGAGTGCTGAAACATATCCGTGAAGGTAAACTCTATGATCGGTGCCCAATCAGATTCGATAGGCACGGATGCGGGTGGTTCGGAGCCTGTGGCCGGGGATGAATCCGAGGGTCCGGCAACATAGGTCTCATAGGAGATGAAGCCAGTATTCGGCTCTGTAGCCGCTGAGTGTGCGGCCTCCGTGGCGGGGTCCATCCACGCATCCTCGGATGACAGGATCTGCTCCGGATTGAGGGCCGGAGTAGCCACAGGTGTGATCTCCCGAACACCGTCCGACGGCAGAGGTAAGTCATGCTCGTCGTGACCTAACATGGGCTCGAATCCGTCGAAGATCAAGTCTCCGCGGATGTCAGTAGTATAGTTCAAGCTTCCAAACCTGACCTGACGGCCACGGGCGTAGCTCTCGATCTGCTCCAGATGGCCAAGCGAGTCGGCCCGCAGTACGAAGCCGCCGAATACGAAGATATGTCCGGGGAGAAAAACCTCACCCTGGATCGCATCGTTGCCGATGATCGAAGGATCCATCAAGCCTTTATCATGACGGCACAATGGAACTCTCAATGAAAGCACCAATGTCGATGTCAAAACCGGAGGATCTCGGGTAGGGGGTCCCGAATTGTGTGCATAAGGATGATGGTAACAGGAGGCGGGGGACACAATGCTTACCCAGGTTCGGGCCCTCACCATGGAGGTAATAGCCTACTTCCTGCTTGATTGATCTTGATGATGTGAGTATTACAAGTGTTGATCTACCACGAGATCGTAGAGGCTAAATCCTAGACGCTAGCCTATGATTATGATTGTTGTTATCCTATGGACTAAACCCTCCGGTTTATATAGACACCGAAGGGGGCTAGGGTTACATAGAGTCAGTTACAAGGGAGGAGATCTACATATCTGAATTGCCAAGCTTGCCTTCCACGCAAAGGAGAGTCCCTCCCGGACATGGGACGCAGTCTTCAATCTTGTATTTTCATAGTCCAACAGTCCGGCCAAAGTATATAGTCCGGCTGTTCGAGGACCCCCTAATCCAGGACTCCCTCAGGGGGCACCGCACACGGCTAAACAATCAACTTGTGTGTCTATGTGGTGCCCCACTCCCTCATATATAAAGGAGTGGAGGAGGGGGAGGGCCAACCCTCTATGGGGCGCCCTAAGGGGGGAGTCCTACTCTCGGTGGGAGTAGGATTCCCCCTTTCCCTTGTTAGAGTACGAGATAAGGAAGGGGAGAGAGGGAGAAGGAAAGGGGGCCGGCTGTGACACCCATGATGCGGCTATATCTCCCACGCGTCGAGGCACGACTTAGAGGCATAACCGCATGGTGGTTTTGTCGCAAGAGGGGTAATCTTCACACAATCCCATGTAATGAATGAGAAAGAAATAAAGAGAGTTGGCTTACACTCGCTATCGATGTCAAAACCGGCGGATCTCGGGTAGGGGGTCCCGAAGTGTGCGTCTAGGATCGATGGTAACAGGAGACAGGGTTCACGATGTTTACCCAGGTTCGGGCCCTCTCTATGGAGGTAATACCCTATGTCCTGCTAGATTGATATTGATGAATACGAGTATTACAAGAGTTGATCTCCCACGAGATCGTAATGGCTAAACCCTAGAAGTCTAGCTTGTGTGATTGTCATAATAATCTATTGACTAGCCTGGCCTTGGCTTATATAATGCACCAAAGGCCTAGGATAACATAATTCCTAGCCGAATACGTTGGTGGTGAGGAGTCCTTGTCTTGATCACCAAGTCTTGTGGAATACTCCTTGTATGCGGCATGGGCTGCCCAAAGTGGCCCATGAGTGAACCGCCATGGGGGTCCTCGGCCCGATCTACCTAGTCGGGAGACGATGTGGTGAGTACCCCCTAGTCCAGGGCACCGTCAGTAGCCCCCTGAACCGGTCTTCAAGTTGGGGACGCTCCTCGATTCTTCCGAACTGTTCTTCATCTTTGGCCATCGGTCTTGAAAACTGGTTCAACAAATCTTCTCATCTTCGATCTTGAGGATCGCCAAAGTGAATCCGAAGAGTTTACAAGTCGGGTATCTGAGGAGCCCTTGAAGTCTTCGGCCTTTATCAATGGCTTGTTATTTTTGTGCCACACCTCAGGTTTGAAGTTGTTCCCAGGCGTCAGTGTCCTCTTGTATCCGAGCTCCAACGCCGGACTGCATTCGAGTTATCTTTCGTAGCCGAGCACCAACGCCAGACCGCTTTCGAGCTCCAACACCGGAATGTATTCAAGCTCCAACGTCGGACAGTATCCGAAGAGTATTGTTACAACCGAGCTCCAACGCTGAACTGTATCCGAGCTCCAACGCCGGACTATGTCCAAGCTCCAACGCCGTACTATATCCTAGGTGTCATAGATCACCTTGGTTGCAAAAAGTTGACCGAACCACCACGCGACCGTCGCTAATGCGGCCGTTTGATAGACCTGTGTACAGATGATGGAACAAGCAGAGTAATAATTCCTTGGAAAAGATAAACCCAAACAAACAAATATTGCTAAGAATAATAGCACCTGGTTTATTTGTTGTAGCAGTCTGAAGAAAGGTTACTCCCAAAATTGAGACTCTATCTGCACACCCATTGCCTGATGGGTGATGAAGCGACGGCATGGCGATGCTGACAAAGATTGTCTCGCCGAGTCAAAGCCCCCGGTCCAGCTAACGTAACGAAGCTAGTCGGGTGGTGAGCCGAAGTCTCCGGAGTAGGTTGACAAAGAAATAGCGGAGCCCCCGGTCTAGCCGAGGTGTTGAAGTAGGTCGGCGTGATGGACATCGGCCTGAAGAAGCAATAGTGCAGCCATGCCAATGCAGGTCGTAGCTCGTGACATGGTCAATGCTGGCTTGATGAAGTGACCGTCCGACGATACCGGTGTGCCCACTTCGTGTAGTCAGTGGGGCGGCGATGTTGGTGATGATTTATCCATCACGATGCCAAACTCTTGTTCGGCTCGTAGAGATGATGATCTTAAGAAGTTGAGCTCGGCTCAACAAAGCGACGACGTGACTAGCGCAGGTCGGCAGCCATAGAGCAACGTTGTCGGGCTGGTTTGACACCGGCGCGATGGTCAAGATCATATTGGAAAAGACTTTAAATTTAGTGGGATGTGTTTGGGAACAAAACACAATACCCCATACAAAATTTCCTTCAAAATGGATGTCCGAAATCCCGTTCATAAAAAAGATGAATTCGGGTCGGATTCGTTCTCGCGCAGAAAACAGATCCGAAAAGTGATGCACTAATCGGAAGGTTCCCGGAGTTTGGACGGTTGGATCGAGCTGAAATTTTGAGTGGTGGTAGATATGGAAATTCCACAGCAGATGAACGGATGGATCTTCCAAAGGACCTCCGAGCTGGGATCTGAAGATCATGTAGTAAACTCCTCAAGATTCCTGTTAGATTTGATACGGCTCCGGTATAACGTAGATTGCCGGAGATTCCTCCATCGGAACACGAAGAAATTTTCCAGGGTTGTTGTAGACTCAATTTTGCGCAATACCATCAAAGCAATCGATAAAAAGACACTTGAGGTGGCGGTGGCGGCGGATACAAGTTCGATGTCCAGAAAAACAGCACGGTCGCCAGAGGGCAATGTTGACGTTGAGCCCCCGAACTCCATGGATGATTCCTCCATGATCTTGATAGAGATCGGAGTTGATGTTGATGAAGGCCCTCATCCGAACATGACGATCGGAGGTAGGGCGCAGTCCTCGGTCAAGCCAAGGTGACCAGTTGAGCCATTGATGAAGATGCCGATGTCGCAGTTGATCTGCAGTCGAGCCATTGATCCTTTGCCGATCACATAGTGGAACTCTCAATGAGAGCACCAATGTCGGTGTCAAAACTGGCGGATCTCGGGTAGGGGGTCCCGAACTGTGCGTCTAGGATCGATGGTAACAGGAGACAGGGGACACGATGTTTACCCAGGTTCGGGCCCTCTCTATGGAGGTAATACCCTACGTCCGGCTTGATTGATATTGATAAATACGAGTATTACAAGAGTTTATCTACAACGAGATCGTAATGGCTAAACCCTAGAAGTCTTGCTTGTGTGATTATCATAATAATCTATCAACTAGCCTGGCCTTGGCTTATATAATGCACCAGAGGCCTAGGATAACAAGAGTCCTAGCCGAATACGTTGGTGGAAAGGAGTCCTTGTCTTGATCACCAAGTCTTGTGGAATACTCCTTGTATGCAGCCTGGGCTGCCCGAAGTGTCCCATGAGTGAACCGCAATGGGGGTCCTCGGCCCGATCCACCTGGTCGGGAGACGATGTGGTGAGTAGCCCCTAGTCCATGACACCGTCACTCGCCATGTCACACAATACATAAATAACTCATACATCATCCAAAAACACTCATAGACCGACTATGGTCAAACCCGAATAAAAGGAAGATAAATCCCAAATGCTAGATCTCCGATAGTCCCAACTAGGCTCCACTACTGATCATCAGGAAACGACACATAGTAACGACCAAGATCCTCATCGAACTCCCACTTGAGTTCGGTAGCATCACCTGCATTGGTATCTTCGGCACCTGCAACTATTTGGAAGTATCCGTGATTCACGAGGACTCAACAATCTCACACCCGCGAGATCAAGACTACTTAAGCTTATGGGTAGGATAAGATAATGAGGTGGAGCTGCAGCAAGCGCTAAGCAAATATGGTGACTAATATACACAAATAAGATTAAGATGAGAAGCTACGCAATGGTCGTGAAGCTAGAAGTGATCAAGAGGTGATCTTGAAACTACTTACGTTCAAGCATAACACAAGACCGTGTTCACTTCCCGGACTCCGCCGAAAAGAGACCATCATGGCTTGACACGCGGTTGATTCATTTTAATTTAGTTAAGTGTCAAGTTTCTACAACCAGATATTAACAAATTCCTATCTGCCACATAATCGTTGGCATGACTCTCGAAAATTTATACCCTCCAGGGTTGTCCCAACTTAGCCTAGCACAAGCTCTCACGGTCAAAGAAGGATATTCCTTCTCCCAGAAAGACCTGATCAGTCTCAGAATGCCGGTTACAAGACATTTCAACAATGGTAAAACAAGAACAGCAAGACAACCCGACTGTGCAGAGAAATCCCTATAGGTGTTGCACATATCTCGTTCTTAGGGCACACCAGATGAGCAATCCGTATAACTAAAACCAGCCCTCAAGTTTCCCCGAGGTGGCGCTTCAAAGGGCTCTAGTTTGGACCAACACTAAGAGGAGCACTGGCCCGTGGGGGTTAAAATAAAGATGACCCTCGGGCTCGTGAAAACCCAAGGGAAAAGGCTTAGGTTGGCAAATGTTAAAACCAAGGTTGGGCCTTGCTAGAGGAGTTTTATTCAAAGCAAATTGTCAAGGGAGTGACATAACCCCAACCGTGTAAGGAACGCAAAATCAAGGAACATAACACCGGTATGACGGAAACTAAGGCGTCAAGAGTGGAACAAAACACTAGGCATAAGGCCGAGCTTTCCACCCTTTACCAAGTATATAGTTGCATTAAATTAACTAAGAGATATTGTGATATCCCAACATAAACATGTTCCAACATGGAACAAACTTCAACTTTACATGCAACTAGCAACGCTGTAAGAGGGGCTGAGCAAAAGCGGTAACATAGCCAAACAATGGTTTGCTAGAAAGGTGGGTTAGAGGCTTGACATGGCAATATCGGAGGCATGATATAACAAATGGTAGGTAGCGTGACATAGCGATAGAGCGAACAACTAGCAAGCAAAGATAGAGTAGATATCGAGGGTATGGTCATCTTGCCTGCAATGTTCTCAGAGTTGTCAAAATCTTGATCCTCGTTTGCGTACTCAACAGGTTCCTCATTCACGTACTCATCTCCCAGCTCTACCAAAAGCAAGAACACAAGCAATGGAACAACAATCAATCACAGTGCCATGCACAAGCAACATGATGTAATACATGGCATGATATGCAAGATATGATATGCAATGTGTATGCGTGCTCCGGAAAGGAAAGAATGATCAAGGCATCAACTTGGAAAACCAAGTATGCCTCTAGAAAGATGGTAATTTCAGTCTAAATCGATATAAGGATCACCGGAAACGGATGCACGGTTTGCAAATGGCAAGCAATACAAGGATGATGCAAATCTGTGTTTAACAACATCATAACACTTAGAATGCAACAAGTAACTAAGCGACTGCACTCCAACATAGCAACAATGCATATGGAAGAGATGTACAAGAGATGCTCGACAAAACATAGCTACGGCTAAATCACAATAGAAGAGGTTCAAACAAGCATGGCAAAAGTGCAAAAGATATTAGCTTCATAGACTTGGAGAAATTACTAACATGTCAAAAACAACATCAGGAAGCAATGTTTAGAGCAAGAAAACACCATGGCACAGAAACATATCATGGCAAACAAAGTCATGGAGTGATTCTACTAGAAGCACTTAACAAAACTCCCTTACTGAACATGAGCCACAAAGGCACAGAAGATATGATGGGACCCATGAAAACATATCAAGTTTTATAAACAGATTCAAACTCAAATGACAACACAAGCATACCAACAGTAATATGACATGTTCATGAAGTTAAATATTGCAAGATCAAGTTCATGGGATGCATGGATCACTAGCAAAACACATGGAATTATTGATTATCACGCTAATAATCTGCCAGGAATGGAATATAGCAAAAGTAGAGCAAGGAAAAGACATCCTAGATTACTCCATAATTGTAACCAGAGGAACGAATGGACAGAGCATAACCATATGTTCAAAACATCCTTACTGAAGTATCTCAAAATAAGCATAGATCTCAAGGTAGCAACAAGTTTACATAGCATCAAAATATATCAGGAAAAGGACTTTCCATGCTTGTGCTAGTCACCACATAGATCACAAAAATACAAGACTTTCACCCATGTAAAGATGGCATGATGGAGATCAAAACACATGCAGACCTCATGCTCATAGGATGCACACACAAAATGCAACAAAAATGACAAATCACCATGTTCTATTAAGAACCAGCAGTTAACTTCTTGTAGCACTCTTGCAACAATGAAAATGGCATCAATATGGACAGTAACATGCATTCCAATGCCACTAACGTGAAGAGCTTAACGAGGCGAATATTTCGACATATCATATGCATGAATCGAAGCTACGGTCACCGAGATGTGGCATGATGAAGTAGGCATAAAAATAATGCAGGGAAAAGACTTAGACGAAATATCACCTCCCAAAAACAGATCTAGGTTTCGGAGCACGTGGATGGAGGTTCGCCGGAGTTGGAGGAAGGGGCGGCCGGAGGTGCTGGAGGCCCGGCACGGAGGAGGAGGTCGCCGGAGGGGGCGCCAGAGTGGGGACGCCGGAGAGGGACTCCGGGGGCGGCGCAGAGGACGCAGCGGGGAGCTTCACGCGGGGGTCGACGGCAAGCTTCACGCGGCGGCGGAGACAACCAGCGTCGGGTTGCGCCTCGTCCGGGTGGCGAGGGCACGACATCGGGCGGCGGGGAGGAGCCGTGGGAGGCGCGGGGGAGTGGGCTGGCGGCGGAGGACGACCGTGTCGGGCGGGCCGGGGGTGGCGCGGGACACGGCTAATCGCGGGCGGACACGTGGCGGCGGTGGACGTTGTGGACATGTCCGTCAGTGGGAGAAGATGTGTCCGGCGATAGAGGGGAAAATTTTAGGGTTTCATTTGTGCGTATTTCGGGGGGTGCACAAATTTATAGGTAGAGGGAGCTAGGAGTGTCCAAATGAGGTGCGGTTTTCGCCCACACGATCGTGATCCAACGACGGAGAGCATGGAGGGGCTTTAGATTGGTTATTGGGCTGTTTTGGAGTGGTGTTGGGCTGCAACACAAAAGAGACTTTTGCGGTTACCGGTTAATGATTGGGGCATCAAACGACCTCCAAATGGAACGAAATTTGACAGGCAGCCTACTGGTGATGTACCAAGGCCACTCGAAAAATCTCAACCCATTACGAGAAAGATTTTCTCCTTCTCACGAACAAGACAAGAGGGGTGCGCCGGGTGCATGTGGGAGTGACGGATTGCGAAACGGACAACGGGGAACATGCTCGGATGCATGAGACGAACACGTATGCAAATGCGATGCACATGATGACATGATATGAGATGCATGACTTGAACAAAATGGAAAACGAAGACAAAAACCCAACCACGACGGAAATAACATATCAGAAAGTCGAAAATGGCAAGAGTCGGAGTTACAAATATGGAAAGTTACATCCGGGGTGAAAGAACTCCGGATATTTGAATTGGGGGTGATCCTCGCCTTCCCAGGTGGCTTCTCGGTCGGAATGGCTTGACCACTTCACTTTCAGGAATTTGATTGACTTGTTGCGAGTCTTGCGCTCGGTTTCTTCAATAATAGCAAATGGATGCTCATGATAAGACAAATCTTCTTGGAGATCAATCTCTTTGAAGTTGATAGTGCGCTCGCGGGTCTTGAAGCACTTGCGAAGCAGTGACACATGGAACACATTGTGCACACTTGTGAAGTTGGACGGAAGCTCAAGTTGATAGGTGAGGTCGCCTCTTTTGCCAATGATCTTGAAAGGACCCGCGTATCTCGAGGCAAGATTCCCTTTGATACCGAAGCGACGAGTGGCTTGCATTGGAGAAACGCGAAGGTAGACATGGTGTCCAATCTCGAAAGCCAAGTCATGGTGCTTGCTATCATAGTAACTCTTCTGGAGCGATTGCGCGACTTTGAGATTTTCACGAATGACTTTACACATTTCATCAACTTCTGTGATTAAGTCATTGCGAATAAGTTGGCGTTCACTAGTCTCTGACCAATTGAGAGGCGTCCGACACTTTCTGACATAGAGAATTTCGAATGGGGCCTTGCCCAAACTCGCTTGGAAGCTGTTGTTGTAGGAGTACTCGACATATGGAAGACAATCTTCCCACTTCATACCAAAAAATATGACACAAGCCCTGAGCATATCTTCGATAATTTGATTTACTCGCTCGACTTGGCCACTTGTTTGAGGATGGAAAGCTATGCTGAAGCAAATGTTGGTGCCCATGGCCTTCGGGAAGGAGTCGTAGAACTTATAAGTGAAAATGCTTCCGCGGTCTGAAGAGATAAATTGCGGAATAACATGCAAGGAGACAATCCTGGAGGTGTATAGCTTTGTCAACTGAGCTACTGTGATAGATTCTTTGATTGGAAGGAAATGAGCCACTTTTGTAAACTTGTCAATGACAACGAAAATAGCATCATTCCCACACTTGGACTTAGGAAATCCATTACGGAAGTCCATCTCAATATGATCAAACTTCCATTCTAGAATAGCAAGAGGTTGGAGGAGACCAGCTGGTCGTTGGTGTTCTGCTTTCACCCTTCGGCCGACATCACATTCATTCATGAATTGAGCAATCTCTCGCTTCATTCGAGTCCACCAATACGACTTCTTGAGGTCATGGTACATCTTCGTACTTCCAGGATGAATGGAAAGAAGAGAGTTGTGTGCCTCGTTCATTATGACGTTCCTTAGATTACCTTTAGGAACCACAATCCGGTCCTCGAAGAATAAAGTTTCTTTGTCATCAATGCGATAGCACTTGTATTTGGGTTGGTTCTTGGCAATACCAGGTTTCACTCTCTTCACCATGGTATCAAGGAGTTGTGCCTTACGAATTTGATCTTCCAAAGTAGGAGAAACTTGAAGGTTGGCAAGAAAATGTTGAGGAACGACTTGGAGATTGAGTTTGCGGAAAGCTTCACAAAGATCTGGTTAGAAGGGCTTGAGAATTAAGTTGTTGCAGTAAGCCTTCCTGCTCAAAGAATCTGCAATGACATTGGCCTTGCCTAGAGTATATTCAATACTCGGATTGTACTCTTGAATCATTTTGACCCATCGAGTTTTCTTGAGGTTGAGGTTGGGTTGAGTGAATATGTACTTGAGGCTCTTGTGATATGTGAAATTTCCACTTGCCTCCCCAACAAGAGATGTCTCCATGTTATTAATGCATGGACAACTGCCGCCAACTAAAGGTCATGAGTGCGGTAGTTCCTTTCGTTGGGCTTCAACTGACGAGAGGTATATGCCACAACTTTCTTATCTTGCATTAACACAGTGCCAAGGCCTTGCAAAGAGGAATCATAGATAACTTCGAATGGCTTGGATTCATCAGGAGGAGTCAAGACAGGAGCCGAGACAAGCTTCTCTTTGAGGGTGTTGAAAGCAACGTCACACTCAGGTGTCCGGACAGACTTGACATGCTTCTGGAGGAGGTTGGAAAGTGGCTTTGTAATCTTTGAGAAATTCTCAATGAATCTTCGGCAATAGCTCGCGAGTCCAAGAAAACTGCAGAGCTGCTTGACATTCTAAGGAGGTTCCCAGTTCACAATAGTGGACACCTTCTCTGGATTAAAAGCGATGCCCTTGGCGGAGATGATATGACCAAGGTAAAGAATGTCATCAAGCCAGAACTCACATATGGAAAACTTCGCACATAATTGATGCTCTCTGAGCTTGTCGAGCACCAATCTCAAATGCTTGGCATGATCCTCCTTATTCTTGGAGAAGACCAAGATATCATCGAGATACACCAAGATGAATTCATTTGTGTAGGGGTTGAAGATGAAGTTCATCATGCGAGAGAACGTTGAAGGAGCATTGACAAGACCGAAAGACATGACAATATATTCATAAGAACCATAGCTTGTTCTGAATGTTGTCTTGGGGATATCTTGCTCACGAATGCGAATATGATGATAAGCCATACGAAGGTCGGTGGAAAGCTTCACACGGCGCCGGAGACGACCAGCGTCGGGCGGCGCGTCGACCGGGTGGCGAGGGCACGGCATCGGGCGGCGGGGAGGAGCCGCGGGAGGTGCGGGGGAGCGGGCTGGTGGCGGAGGACGACCGTGTCGGGTGGGCCGGGGGTGGCGCGGGACGCGGCCAATCGCAAGCGGACACGTGGCGGCGGTGGAGGTTGCGGACACGTCCGTCTATGGGGAAAGATGTGTCCGGCGGCGGAGGGGAAAAATTTAGGGTTTCATTCATGCGTATTTCGGGGGGTGCACAAATTTATAGGTAGAGGGATATAGGAGTGTCCAAATGAGGTGCGGTTTCCACTCACACGAACGTGATCCAATGACGGAGAGTGTGATGGGGTTTAGATGGGTTATTGGGCTGTTTTGGAGTGGTGTTGGGATGCAACACAAAAGATACTTTTGCGGTAACCGGTTAACCATTGGGGCATCAAACAACCTGCAAATGGAACGAAATTTGACAGGCGGCCTACCGGTGATGTACCAAGGCCACTCAAAAAATCTCAACCCATTCCGAGAACGTTTTTCTTCTTGTCACGAACATGACAAGAGGGGTGTGCCGGGTGCATGTGGGAGTGACGGATTGTGAAACGGACAATGGGGAAAATGCTCGGATGCATGAGACGAACACGTATGCAAATGCGATGCACATGATGACATGAACAAAATGCAAAACAAAGACAAAAACCCCACCATGATAGAAGTATCATATCACATAGCTGAAAATGGCAAGAGTTGTAGTTACAAATATGGAAAGTTACATCCGGGGTGTTACAACACTCCACCACTACAAGTGGATCTCGTCCCGAGATCTAGGACTGAAAGAACTCCAGATATTCGAAACGAAGGTGATCCTCATGTTCCCAGGTGGCTTCTCGATCGGAATGGTGTGACCACTTCAGTCTCAGGAATTTGATTGACTTATTGCGAGTCTTGCGCTTGGTTTCTTCAAGAATAGAAACGGGGTGCTCATGATAAGACAAATCTTCTTGGAGATCAATCTCTTCGAAGTTTATAGTGCGCTCGGGGGTCCTGAAGCACTTGCGTGTGACACGTGAAACACATCATGCACATTTGCGAAGTTGGATGGAAGCTCAAGTTGATAGGAGAGGTCGCCTCTTTTGCCAACGATCTTGAAAGGACCCATGTATCTCGGGGACCGAAGTGACGAGTGCCTTTCATTGGAGAGACGGGGAGGTAGACATGGTCTCTGATCTTCAAAGCCAAGTCACGGTGCTTGCAATCATTGTAACTCCTCTGGCACGATTTCACGGCTTTGAGATTTTCACGAATGACTTTACACATTTCTTCAGCTTCTGTGATTAAGTTGTTTCCAAGAAGTTGGCGTTCACCAATCCCTAACCAATTGAGAGGAGTACGACAATTTCTGCCATAGAGAATTTCGAATGGGGCCTTGCCCGAACTTGCTTGGAAGTTATTGTTGTAGGAGAACTCGGCATATGGAAGACAATCTTCCCACTTCATACCGAAAGATATGACACAAGCCCTAAGCATATCTTCGAAAATTTGATTTACTAGCTGGACTTGGCCACTTGTTTGAGGATGGAAATCCGTGCTGATGCGAATGTTTGTGCCCATAGCTTTTTGGAAGGAATCCCAGAACATAGAAGTGAAAATGCTTCCCCGATATGAAGAGATCAATTGCGGAATACCATGCAAGTAGACAATCTTGGAGGTGTATAGGTTTGCCAACTGAGCTGTTGTGATAGATTCTGTGGTTGGAAGGAAATGAGCCACTTCTGTAAACTTGTCAATGACAACGAAAAATAGCATCATTCCCACGCTTGGACTTAGGAAATCCAGTAACGAAGTCCATCTCGATATGATCAAACTTCCATTCTGGAATAACAAGAGGTTGGAGGAGACCAGCTGGTTGTTGGTGTTCTGCCTTCACCCTTCGGCAGACATCACATTCATTCACGAGTTGAGCAATCTCTCGCTTCATTCGAGTCCACCAATACGATAGCTTGAGGATATGGTACATCTTCGTACTTCCAGGATGATTGGAAAGACGAGAGTTGTGTGCCTCATTCATTATAACGTTCCTTAGATCACCCTTAGGAACCACAATCCGGTCCTCAAAGAATAAAGTGTGTTTGTCATCAATGTGATAGCACTTTTATTTGGGTTGGTTCTTGGCAATACCAGGTTTCACTCTCTTCACCATGGTATCAAGGAGTTGTGCCTCACGAATTCGATCTTACAAAGTTGGAGATACTTGAAGGTTGGCAAGAAAACCTTGAGGAACAACTTGGAGATTGAGTTTGCGGAACGCTTCACAAAGATCTGGTTGGAAGGGCTTGAGAATTAAGTTGTTGCAGTAAGCCTTCCTTCTCAGAGCATCTGCAATGAAATTGGCCTTGCTTGGAGGATATTCAATACTTGGATTGTACTCTTGAATTATTTCGACCCATCGATTTTGCCTGAGGTTTAGGTTGGGTTGAGTGAAGATGTACTTGAGGCTCTTGTGATCTCTGAAAATGTCCACTTGCCTTCCGAACAAGAGATGTCTCCATGTTATTAATGCATGGACAACTGCCGCCAACTAAAGGTCATGAGTAGGGTAGTTCCTTTTGTTGGGCTTCAACTGACGAGAGGTATAAGCCACAACTTTCTTCTCTTCCATTAACACAGCACCGAGACCTTGCAAAGAGGAATCATAGAAAACTTCGAATGGCTTGTGTCGGTGTCAAAACCGGCGGATCTCGGGTACGGGGTCCCGAACTGTGCGTCTAGGCCGGATGGTAACAAGAGGCAAGGGACACGAAGTTTTACCCAGGTTCGGGCCCTCTTGATGGAGGTAAAACCCTATGTCCTGCTTGATTAATATTGATGATATGGGTAGTACAAGAGTAGATCTACCACGAGATCGGAGGAGGCTAAAACCTAGAAGCTAGCCTATGGTATGATTGTTGTTCTGCATGTTGTCCTATGGACTAAAACCCTCCGGTTTATATAGACACCAAGAGGGTTAGGGTTACACAAAGTCGGTTACAATGGTAGGACATCTACATATCCATATCGCCAAGCTTGCCTTCCGCGCCAAGGAAAGTCCCTTCCGGACACGGGACGAAGTCTTCAATCTTGTATCTACATAGTCCAGGAGTCCGGCTGAAGGTATAGTCCGGCCATACGGACACCCCCTAATCCAGGACTCCCTCAGTAGCCCCTGAACCAGGCTTCAATGACGATGAGTCCGGCGCGCAGATTGTCTTCGGCATTGCAAGGCGGGTTCCTCCTCCAAGTACTTCATAGAAGATATTGAACACAAAGATAGTGTCCGGCTCTGCAAAATAAGTTTCCACATATTGCCATAGAGAGAATAATATTTACACAAATCTAATCTGCTGACGTATTCCGTAGTGTGTCATCACACCACGGCCAAGCCTTTATTCGAATCCTTTTATTGTCCCACCTCAGCGTGTCATGCGAGGCGGTTTCCTTGGCACATCTCGTCGAAGGAGAGATCGTGTCCCCTTATTCCGGGATTCTCATCAATACGGGCGTGGGTAACCCAACCGTGCCATTGATTACGGCGCTTGGAGATAAGCGAGTTTTACCAGGCTGGTGGGGACACGTAGTTGCGTCCACCCATATAAGGGGATAAGGATCCACCTTTTCACCTACGCCTTCTTCCTCCTTTGCCTATCCATTTTCGCGCACTCGAGCTCCAGCGCCCAAGTCCGCACTCCCCACCTCAACCTTTTCCAGCCATGTCCGGAGCGGGAGGCAAGTGGATGGTCTCCTCCGTCACGGAGGGACACATCAAAAAACTGAGGAAGGTCGGATACTTGTATAACGACATCATGTACCGGCTTCCTGAAGAGGGGCATCTCCTTCCCACCCCAAGGCCCCATGAGAGGGTAGTGTTCCTTCCCCACTTCTTCTGCGGACTGGGCTTTCCTATCCACCCATCCGTCCGAGGACTCATGTTCTACTACGGCCTGGATTTCCATGATCTGGCCCCGAACTTCATCCTCAACATCTCGGCGTTTATTGTCGTGTGCGAGGCTTTCCTCCGCATCAGCCCCCATTTCGGCCTATGGCTCAAGACTTTCAATGTCAAGCCGAAGGTGGTGCGCGGCAACCAGGCGGAGTGAGGAGGCGCCATGGTGGGCAAGATGCCCAACGTCTTATGGATCGAGGGCTCCTTTGTGGAGACCCTGAAGGGGTGGCAATCAGGGTGGTTTTACATCACCGAGCCGCGCGACCCTGAGTGGGTCGCAGCCCCCGAGTTCCGGTCCGGACCCCCAACGCGGCTCACGTCCTGGAAAGAGACGGGCCTGTCATGGGGCAACAAAGAAGAGGTGACTGGACTGCAAACATGCATCCAAACCCTAGTGAACAAGCAGCTCAAGCTTGTCAACGTAGTCCAGGTTATGCTCATCCGCCGGATCCTCCCGTGTCAACAACGGGCCTTCAATCTGTGGGAGTTCAACCCGGCGCAGCACCGAACTCTGAGCAGGCTCTTTGACACGACATACGAAGATGCCAGGAAGGTGCTTTTCAAGGGCACCGAGGCTCCCGCATCCGCTACCGAGGATCGCGGATTCAGCGCGCAGCGTCACGCTAGCACGGTAAGTTGTTTGTACCTTTTACAGGGTATTAGTTTTTCATAGTTTAACTCTATGCGGGATCTAAGCTCCCTTACCTTTGACAGGATTGGCAGGCGAAGTCCGGACAGATCGACTGTCTGGCTCCTTTGCCCGAAGACCCAGCCAATGCCCGCTTGGTGAAGCTGCTGGTTCCGGCATCCTATGTGGTGCCAGAGAAGAAGGCCACGGAGAAGGCCACGGGGACTCGAAAAAGTGCCCGGCGCCAGGAGGTGTCGAGGTCATCATCCGACGGCTCCAAGGAGCATTCCTCCCATGCAGACGAGGAGGAGGAAGAAGAGACCTCTCCCCCTCCAGCGGGAGGAGAGAAGAAAAGGAAGGCCGCCCTCACTGGGGAGGCCGAAGGGTCCAAGAAGGGGAAAACCCTTCCTCCGGACTACTCCACTGACGCCAACGACGGCAGAGAGGAGTGGCCGCTCAGGGCCAAGCCCCTGGCAAAATCGTAAGTATCCGGATACCAGAGTAATTCATAGTATTCCTTTATTGCACAGCTTTCCCTTATGTTGAATATGATTATGCAGCCCACCCAAAGACCGACTCGACGCGTCGTCGAGCGGTTCACTGGACTCATCGGATGTGAATTCGCTTCCGACGGCTACCTCCCCCCGCCCTACGGACGACGCCGAAGTGTTATCCCAACAGGTTCCAAGCCAGGAGTAGGTGGTCCTTGAGGCGCCGCAAGGCGACCTCCCGGACTCCAGGAATAAAGGGGATAAAACCCCCCAGGGCTCCAAGTCCGGCTCTAGGCCGGACGCCGCTTCGGAACCTTCAAAGGTTCCAGAGTCTGGCGGGCGACCTCCTTCCAAGAGGAGCAAGCCCATCGTGCCGGTGACCCCCGTCCAACCGGAGGCGCCGGACAATCTATTGGAGGTGCTCAAAGGCGCCTCCATCGACAAGGAGCACCGCACCATTATGAGTGCGGTGGTCCAGAAGGTTCAGTCCGCCAAAAGTGGACTGACTGAAGCTTGTGCTAGCCTTTTAACAGGCTTTGAGGTAAGTAAAGAATGTGTAAATAATATTACCGCATAGACAGTAGCCCCTGATGCTTTGTTTGGCATTCGGGAAGAAAAGGCTAATAGAGGATCAAATAAAATTCGAAGGAGTCTAACAAAAAGGAGTCAATATGCGTATGCAGGCTTCTCTGCTGGCGTCCGCCGCACTGACTGCGGAAGTGGACACGCTAAAGCAGAACCTTGAGTAGTCCGAGCCAGAGCTCGGGCGTTCCAAGAAGCAGCTCGACGACAAGGAAGGTAAGAAATACCTTGTTTAAATATATATAAAAAAGGTGCAATTGCAAAAAATGACTGGATTATCGTGGCTATTGTAGGGGCCACGTCTGAGGTGGCGACCCTTAAGCAAGCGCTGCTCGAGGCTGAGAAGAGGGCGGCCATGAAGCGCATCGAGCGGGAGAAGTATGAGGCCCAGGTTGGCAAGGTGCGGCAAGAGCTCCAGGCTCTCATGAAAAAACATGAGAGTTTGGAGCTTGACTCAAAGACGCGAGCGTCTGAGCTCGTGGTGGCTATTAAAAATGACAAGTCTGCCAAGGCCGAATCCCAAAAGACCCTCCAGGAGTTGGATGCGGTGAAAAAGATAGCGGCGGGTAAGGCATTCTCTATGCAAAGCAAACACATAAACATGAGTTACTTGTTACTTACCCGAATCCGGAGCTCTCTAGGAGCGTTCGCAGATCTTCCCCGTAGCGTGTCCGATGCCGCCGCATTCTATCAAGCCGAGGAGGGCAGCTCGACAGAGAAGGTGTTCTGGCCTCAGTATGCTGAGGCCGGACACCCCGTGCCCCTGAGCGACCAGTTGAAGCAACTGGTCGAGCTCCACAAGGCGGCCGAACAGGCCATGAAGGGCCTCATAGTTCGGCTGTGGCCTGGAGAGGCTCTGCCTGGGAGCTATTTCGGGCTAGTGCGGCGGCTGGTGGGGGCCTGTCCAAGGCTCGAAGTCATCAAGCGCTCCTTCTGCATTGAAGGTGCCCGTAGGGCCCTTGCCCGTGCTAAGGTGCACTGGGCAAGCTGGATGCTGAGAAACTTGTGAAGGACGGGCCACCGCCGGGGAAAGAGCATTGCAAGCCCGAGAATTATTATAAGGATGTTCTGAAGGGTGCCTGCCTTATGGCGGATGAATGTTCCAGGGATGTAATTTTTGAGTAAAACTCGCTCGTTTTGTCATGTGCGCTAAAAACTTGTTCATATGCGCTAAGCAATGCTGTTGGAATTTAAAATATTACCTTCTATGCGGCTGTTTATCAATTCTGAGAGATGGCGAGTCGTCGGCTTCTGCCCCCGTGCCGCTAGTGCTGGGGTGTTCGGGGATAAACCTGAGCGCTCTTTTTCCCATATTTGGGTCCTTCGAGGGAGGCGCTCAGCACAACGAACAAGGCAATCAGACTATAATGCGTGAACACTCTCACTTAGCCATAGAATTATATAATTTTAAATTTCAGCGAAGCCCCTGGTATTCAGAAGGCCGAGTTCAGGGCGCTATCCATGCCTTGGCCGGACAGAGCCGACTCCTTGCTCTAAGCAGCATAAGTCTTTAGGGACTCGAAAAACCTCTCGAACAGCGACCCGCTCTCGCTTCATCATGACAGTCAGTTTTAGCTTTCTCTACTGAGGTGCTCGACCTAGCTCAACTGGGGCACAATCGCAGTAGTTCTCCTAGTGCTACATTAGCCGACATAGCGGAACGTAAGGCACCAAAACATAGGAGCCGGGCAAACCCAACTATTGACCCAAGACATGATTCGGAGCCGATGCATATAATGCTATAAGTTCGAGGTGCCGCACTTGTTAAAGTGTTCGGACTTCTCACACCATATTGAGGGGTACTAAAGCCCCTGGCGTATTTTGGCCATACCAAAGTGTACGGGTGCAACATGTCGTTAAGGAACATATATTTGTAAAAAAAGAGTAATGCAAAAATAGACAAAAGCTATGCACTATTTATTAAAAAGGGCTGCGATCAAAGCAGAACGATACAAATAGTGCGATAAGCAAAAGGTTGGACTATTTAACATGTCCGTTCCAGGGGCAGGCTGCGGAATGGTATGCGAAACAGATATATTGCTCGTGATAGAGACCACCTGGAGTTCCGTAATGCGGCATGGCTTGTCTGCTTCCCTGGTTCTTGCATCGTTTGTGCGGCAATTGAACTGCCGAATAGGCCTTCCGAAGAATGGAGTCCTGAAAGTAAGAGAAAATTAAAAAATTGGCAGCCCCTAGTGCGGTTTAAGCCGTGTTTCGGGCATGCCGTGATGGTGCCCCTCCCCCTGTACCCATGGTATTTCCAGAGCGTAGTTATGTACGCGAAGCACTAGCGTCGCATTTTTGCGAGGGCTGGGGTTGGGGCTGCATTGCTACGCCTGCTCGGAACGTGCCAGGCGGTCTTGTTGTAGGTTACTCCGGGCGCATTTTATGGTGTCCGGACGTTTAGTGGCCAGACTGGAGAACTGCCTGGAGAGGCTGCTTTGTACTTCCGCTGCAAGGGCCGCCGTGTGCTCCTCCGTTCGGAGGGAGCGTTCAGTGTTTCCATTGACCATAATTACTCCTCGAGTGTAACATCCCAAATTTTCAATTTGGAATGTTATACATTAGATCATCATGCATATCATATTTTATTTTGCTTTTGGTTTTGATCCTAGAAAATCCTAAGCAACTCAAGGACCCACGGAGAGAGTTGGGGATTTCGTTATTTACATATTTGAGTTTTCTCAAATTTTGTAAACAGGATCATTTGATTTTATTTATTTTATCATCAATTATTTCTATTACAAAAATATGAGAGAGGGAATAAAATGACTTTCCCAAAATATAGAAATATTGAGGATTTAATAAAAAAATCAAATAAGTTTTATTTCGGAGTTTTTCGGTATTTTATTTGAATTTAGGAAAAATGCGCGTTTTTCAGAGTTGTAGTTTGGGCCCAGATAAATGTTCACTTTATCGGGCTTGATTTTAGAAACACGGGAAAATTTATTTCGTGATTTTTGGAGTCCGTTTAGTATTTCTTTTTATTTTTCTTCCGAGCGGAATTACTAAAAAAACAGCGGAACCGACTATGGGCCGTACTCGGCCAGGACTCCCCTGGCCGGGGCCTTTATAAGGCGCTGCCCCGGGGCCCGAGAGCCCAGCCGCCCCAGCCCCAAACCCTAGCGCGCCCAGCCCCAGCCCCGCCGCCGCCGCCGCCGCCGATCCGCCGGAGCCGCGCGTCGCCCGAGGTTCGCCGCCGCCGCTAGCCGCCGCCAGCCGCCGCGCCGATCCGCCGGAGCGCGCGTCGCCCGAGGTTCGCCGCCCTGGAAATCCGAGCTATTTAAAAAAAAATCTCTTTGTCGTTTTTCTTTTTCGTCGGATTTTTCCGCGGTTATTTTCTGATCGAGATTTCTGATCCGATTTTCGTTTTAGTATAACTTTTCGCTCGTTTATCAGAATCAGGCGATTCAAGCGCCTGGAGTTTTGTCTCAAAACCCTCTTTCCGAATAATCAACTTAAACAAGTTTTTGCTACTGTAAAATTTGACTTAGATCCAAATTACTAGAATGAAGTTGTTTTCTTTCGCCGTTTGATTTCTTTTGCTTCGTTCGATTTGATTCTTTTTGCAAACCAGGGTTCTTAAGTTGAACTTTCTGGTTAGGTCTTCTATTTGAGTTTTACCTGTGCATTAGATGAGTACTTATTGTATGCTTGTTGTTTGTCTGCGATAGAATACCTGAAGTGCTCCGCCTGTTACTTTGAATCTCTAGGTTTCGCGGATCATCAGCAAGGCAAGTAACACTTTGATCATGCCTTTTTCTACAACCCAGTTTTATGGCATTAGATCAATCCTCACACATTACATGATTAGGATCTAATTAAATTGTTTGTTTTTCTTTTGGACCGCCACCCAGGCTCAAAGGGATCATGAGATTATTCATACTAGAAACTTCCGTGTGCATCCACAAGCCATTATGGGCTCTGGCATAGTTGACTAAGTTGTGCGAACTCTTACAGTGGTAGACTAGCAGATGTAGGGGATGTAGGTGGTACAGTCTACCCGATCGTAAGGTTCTAGCGCTTCTGAAAGACTGTGTCTCGGTCATCCGTTTCTCAAACACCATGTAGTGCGAGAAATCCAACGGAGGCGATCGAGTCTTGTGGGTAAAAGTGCGCAAACCTCTGCAGAGTGTAATAAACTAATCATGATTAGCCGTGTCCCCAGTTATGGACATCTTGAGTGTCTAGTACCTGGATTTTCATGTGAATCTCAACATGTTACTCTAAAAATTAATTTGTTGGGTTAATGATGATGCTTAATTGGGATTGAGAATGCTGTCAACCATTCTCAATGTTTAACAACCACCATGATAGTAATTAAATTTATTCATTTGAAGTAGGGAAAAATTGGCTTTACGCAAAAACTGTAACCATAGAGCTTTCCACCAGCCAAATATGCATATAGTATAGCTGTTGCATACCATTACTCTCTATGTGTTACCTTGCCAGCATATTCCATGTGCTGACCCGTTTTCGGGCTGCAAGGTTAATGTTGCAGACTTTTCAGACGACGATTAAGGAGTTTTTAGGTCGTGGTTCTATACTCAGTGATGTCGTTGGAGTTGATGGACTCACTTATCTTCCAAGCCTTCCGCTGTTATCGTTATTAGATGGCCTTAAGCCATATTTATTGTAATAAGTTCTCTCTTGAGACACTCGATGTAATAAGTGTGTGATTGCTACTCTTCTATAAATCCTTCGAGTACTGTGTGGTGTCAGCGTTACTGATCCAGGGATGACACCGGAGCACAGAGATCAGACTTTTTGAGGTCTGGTCGCTACAGAGATGGTATCAGAGCACACGCTGACTGTAGGACACGACCACTAAGCTAAAGACCTAGATCACTACTCACTCTCTTCTCTTCTGACCTCTCACCTTTTCTACTCTTTAGGATGGCGGATGCAAGGAACAAGTTCACCCAACCAGATGAAGATACACCCTTTGGACGCCACTTGAAGGAAGTCACTAGGTACCTGAACATAGGAATACCAAGCTTCACGGGAACCTACAACGCCACTTTACCTGAAGAAGAGCGCTGGATGATTCGAGTTCAAGTTCCAGGAAGGACGTTCATGCCAGTCACTGAGCCCATAGAGTTTTCTTTTAATGCACCAACTTGGAGTCTAGGAAAGAGTATGGCAGCTCACATCGCCATGGTATGCATTGGAGAAGTCTACCGCAAGGATCTCAAGGATACTATCTACCAAATTTTTGGGCGCCGAGATGAACACTGGGAGATGATCAGCACCAGGAAAGATAGATCAATTGCAGCTTTTATCCAGGAGTTAAACCAGCACATTCGACGACAGGAGAATCACATGTGCGCCAACATGATAGGTCCGAAGAAGGCTAAGACTAGAATCAAGGAACTGGAGGAAGAACTCAAGACTACACGCGAAGATTATGAAGAAGAAATTGAAGTATTGGTGGATAAGAATGCCGACCTAACAAAGAAGATTGGAATATTTATGGGAGGCCCGACGCCAGTAGAGGAAGACGAGTAACGCAAGGAGATTAGCCCGGAAGACTACATCATCATTGACGGCACCGACTCGGAACAAGATGGTAGCAATGATGACTATGTTGATAAAGCAGGAGCAGATATCATGGAGTCTACAACCGTAGAATATTTCTAGTAGACCACCTCATCAGTAGTAGTAGTCCACCATGTAAATATAGTAGTCCGAGCACTTTGCGATAGTTAGATCGATTGTATGCCTTTGTTTGATTGAATGAAGTGAATTGTTTGCTTTTGCCTCATGTGCATATGGGTAGTGCTTTCTCATTAGACCCCCTCTATTCTTATATCTCATCTTTTCTAAACCCTCAGATGCCTCCGAGACGTGACCCCGGATTTGCCTTTCTGTCGGAGCTCACTCAGTTGATCCAGCAGCAGAACACCTTGATGCAGTTGCTAGTTCAGAATCAGAATCAGGGGAACAACAACAACAACCCACCACCACCACCACCACCTGTTGACCACTTAGCCCGTTTTCTTAGGCTAAATCCACCGGTGTTTTCCAGTAGCACCTAGCCGATAGTAGCAGATGATTGGCTCCGCAAGATAGCTAGGGAGTTGACCACAGCAGGATGCACAGATGCGGAGAAGGTTAAGTTTGCCGCACATCAGTTAGAAGGACCCGCAACATCCTGGTGGGAGAATTTCACAGCCACCTTCCCAGTCGACACTGTCACATGGGACCAGTTTCAGCAGGCTTTCCGTACTGCCCATGTTTCAGTAGGAGCAATGGCCATGAAGAAGCGTGAGTTTCATAACTTGCGCCAAGGAGGACGGACAGTTGGCCAGTATGTGGAGGAGTTTAGTAAGCTAGCACGTTATGCCCCAGATGACGTTGCTACGGATGCAGCTAAGCAGGAGAAATTCCTGGAAGGACTGAATGATGAGTTGAGTATGCAGTTGATGGTAGCCACCTTCAACAACTACCAGGAGTTGGTAGACCGTGCTCTTATGATTGAAGGGAAGCAGCAGCAAATTGAGAACCACAAGAGGAAGTATGGACAAGGAAAGTATAATTCAGGAGCTCAGCAGAAGCCACGTTTTACCCCTAGGCCGGGAGGACATTTTCAGCATACCCATGGAGTAGGTAGCTCGCACAATCACAATGGCACCAAGAATGGTAATGGGAATGGAGGAAGCAATGGACAGAACCGCAACACCCCATCAACCCCAGCCAAGAAGGACTTGAGCCACGTCACTTGTTATAAGTGTTCGAAGCCAGGACATTATGCAAATGAATGTCCTGAAGGCCAAAATGGCAATGGAAGTTCTGGGAAGAAGCCGAACCCTTTCAACAGGGGACAGGTGAACCACGTTAGCGTGGAGGAGGTTGAAGCTCAGCCCGATGCAGTAATAGGTAAGTTTTTGGTTAAGTCATTTACTGCACTCGTTCTTTTTGATACTGGTGCATCGCATTCATACATCTCAAGGGGATTTGTGGATAAGTATAACCTACCAACCCAAGCCCTTAGGTCACCCATGTTAGTAACCTCGCCAGGAGCAGAGTATGTGGCTAGTCTATGGTGTGATCGGTTACCATTAAGGATTGGTAACTATGTTTTTCCCTCAGACCTAGTAGTATTGGAATCTCAAGGATTGGATGTGATATTAGGCATGGATTGGTTATCAAAGTATGAAGGGAATATTGAGTGTGCTAGTAAGTCAATTTTGCTTACCACACCAGAAGGGAGAAGGATCAAGTATGTATCCCGGCATGTGCCAAAGAGGACCCAAGTAAATTGCCTAACAGGAGTTGTGCAGGAGGAAGTACCAGTGGTAAAGGATTTCCCTGATGTATTTCCCGAAGAATTGCCAGGCATGCCACCGGATAGAGACATTGAGTTTTTGATTGAGCTTTTGCCAGGCACTGGGCCAATATCAAAGAGACCATATAGGATGCCAGCAAAGGATTTGGTGGAAATTAAGAAGTAGATTAAGGAGTTACTGGATAAGGGATATATTCGCCCAAGTTCTTCGCCTTGGGGATCGCCAGTACTTCTAGTGGAGAAGAAGGATGGATCGTTAAGGATGGTTGTTGATTATCGAGGATTGAACGAAGTAACGATCAAGAACAAGTACCCACTACCAATGATCAATGATCTGTTTGATCGATTGCAAGGAGATAAAGTGTTTTCCAAGATCGATTTGCGATCAGGATACCACCAGTTGAAGATTCGAGAACAGGATATCCCGAAGACAGCATTCACCACAAGATATGGACTATATGAGTATACCGTTATGTCATTTGGTCTGACTAACGCGCCTGCCTATTTTATGAACATGATGAACAAAGTGTTTACGGAGTTTTTGGATAAGTTCGTCATAGTGTTCATTGATGATATCCTGGTATATTCGAAGAATGAAGAGGAGCATAAGGAGCATTTGTGTTTGGCACTTGGAAAGCTCAGAGAACATCAGTTATATGCCAAGTTCAGCAAATGTGAGTTTTGGTTGAAGGAAGTTGGATTCCTCGGACATGTTATATCTGGAGAAGGTATAGCTGTTGATCCCGCTAAAGTTGATGCCGTGACCAAGTGGGAAGCACCAACCATAGTTGGAGAGATCCGGAGTTTTCTGGGACTCACGGGATACTACCAGAGATTTATTGAGAACTTCTCAAAGATTGCGAAGCCTATGATGGAGTTGCTGAAGAAGGATACTAAGTTCAAATGGACTGAGGAGTGTGAGGCTAGTTTCCAGGAGTTGAAGAAACGCTTGGTTACCTCATCGGTGTTGATTTTGCCAGATCAAACCAAGGATTATGAGGTGTATTGCGACGCTTCACGTCGAGGACTTGGAGCAGTGCTTATGCAGGAAGGGAGAGTTGTTTCGTATGCTTCACGACAACTGAAGCCTCACGAATTGAATTACGCTACGCATGATTTGGAGTTAGCAGCCGTAGTGCATGCCTTGAAGACATGGAGACATTTCCTCATCGGAAATCATTGTGAGGTGTACATGGATCACAAGAGTTTGAAGTACATTTTCACAAAGGAGTTGAACCTCAGACAAAGGAGATGGTTGGATGCTCATCAAGGATTATGATATGAGATTGCATTACCATCCCGGAAAAGCTAATGTAGTAGCTGATGCATTAAGCCGCAAGAGCCATGTCAATACGTTAATGACGGGAGAAATACCCAAGGAGTTAGCAGAAAATCTTCGTGAACTATGTTTGGAAATAGTTCCGAGAGGCTATGTAGCAGCGTTGGAAATTAAGTCAAATTTGATGAATAGAATCAGAGAGGCTCAGAAATCTGACAAGGAGATTGCTTCTACAAAGGAGAAACTGAGCAAAGGAAAAGCTAAAGGATTTCGTGAGGATGAGCACGACACCCTATGGTTTGAAGACCGTTTTTATGTACCCAATGACCCGGAGATCAGAAAGTTGATTCTGCAAGAGGCACATGATTCACCGTATTTGGTTCACCCAGGAAATACCAAGATGTATTTGGATTTGAAGGATATTTTCTGGTGGACCGGAATGGAGAAGGATATTGCGGAGTATGTAGCAGTTTGTGACGTATGTCAGAGAGTAAAGGCAGAGCATCAGAAGCCAGCAGGATTGTTCCAACCATTGCCAATACCCGAATGGAAGTGGGATAAGCTAGGCATGGATTTTATCACGGGATTACCCAAGGACTCGTTCAGGCTATGACTCAATTTGGGTCGTAGTTGATCGATTGACGAAGGTAGCTCATTTCATCCCAGTAAAGACCACTTACACCAGTGCTAAGTTGGCAAAGATATACATGACCAGGATCGTATGTTTGCATGGAGTTCCGAGGAGCATCGTATCAGATAGAGGAACCCAGTTTACCTCAAAGTTCTGGAAGCAGTTACATGAGACTTTGGGTACTAGGCTAGAATTTAGTACATCTTTTCATCCACAGACAGATGGACAGACCTAGAGAGTCAATCAGATTTTGGAGGATATGCTGAGAGCTTGTGCGCTGGATTATGGATCTAGTTGGGACAATAATTTGCCATATACAGAGTTCTCTTACAACAATAGTTACCAAACCAGTTTGAAGATGGCCCCTTTTGAAGCTCTGTACGGAAGGAGGTGCAGGACACCGTTGTCATGGGACGAAGTTGGAGACCGCCAGTTGTTTGGACTAGATCTGATTAAAGAGTCTGAACAGAGGGTGAAGTTGATTCGCGATAGGCTCAAGGTAGCCCAGTCCAGGCAGAAGAGCTACGCAGATTCTCAACGCAAGGAGACAGTTTACGAAGTCGGAGACAGAGTTTATCTTCGAATATCCCCACTTCGAGGGATTAAGCGCTTTGGAGTTAAGGGGAAGTTAGCGCCACGATTTGTAGGGCCATATCGAGTTTTGGAGCGTATGGGAGAAGTGGCCTACAAGTTGGAATTGCCAGAAGGATTGACAGGAGTTCATGATGTGTTCCACGTTTCTCAGTTGAAGAAGTGTCACGCGGAGATGACTGACATACCTTTGAGAGACACAGTGCCATTAGAAGCAATTCAGTTGGATAACGATTTGACCTATGAGGAGAAACCAGTCAAGATTCTCGAGTTTGCCAGCCGAGTCACTCGCAATAAGGTTATCAAGTTTTGCAAAGTTCAATGGAGCCACCACACGGAGGATGAAGCCACCTGGGAGCGAGAGGAAGATTTTCTCAAGGACCACCCTCACCTATTTTCTAGCCAACCTGAATCTCGAGGGCGAGATTCATCTTAAGGGGGGTAGGTTTGTAACATCCCAAATTTTCAATTTGGAATGTTATACATTAGATCATCATGCATATCATATTTTATTTTGCTTTTGGTTTTGATCCTAGAAAATCCTAAGCAACTCAAGGACCCACGAAGAGAGTTGGGGATTTCGTTATTTACATATTTGAGTTTTCTCAAATTTTGTAAATAGGATCATTTGATTTTATTTATTTTATCATCAATTATTTCTATTACAAAAATATGAGAGAGGGAATAAAATGACTTTCCCAAAATATAGAAATATTGAGGATTTAATAAAAAATAAAATAAGTTTTATTTCGGAGTTTTTCGGTATTTTATTTGAATTTAGGAAAATTGTGCGTTTTTCAAAGTTGTAGTTTGGGCCCAGATAAATGTTCACTTTATCGGGCTTGATTTTAGAAACCCGGGAAAATTTATTTGGTGATTTTTGGAGTCCGTTTAGTATTTCTTTTTATTTTTCTTCCGAGCGGAATTATTAAAAAAAACAGCAGGACCGACTATGGGCCGTACTCGGCCAGGACTCCCCTGGCCGGGGTCTTTATAAGGCGCTGCCCCGGGGCCCGAGAGCCCAGCCGCCCCAGCCCCAAACCCTAGCGCGCCCAGCCCCAGCCCCGCCTCCGCCGCCGCCGATCCGCCAGAGCCGCGCGTCGCCCGAGGTTCGCCGCCCTCGAAATCCGTGCTGTTTTAAAAAAAAAAATTGTTCATCATTTTTCTTTTTCGTCGGATTTTTCCGCGGTTATTTTCTGATCACGATTTCTGATCCGATTTTCGTTTTAGTATAACTTTTCGCTCGTTTATCGGAATCAGGCGATTCAAGCGCCTGGAGTTTCATCTCGAAACCCTCTTTCCGAATAATCAACTTAAACAAGTTTTTGCTACTGTAAAATTTGACCTAGATCCAGATTACTAGAACGAAGTTGTTTTCTTTCGCCGTTTGATTTCTTTTGCTTCGTTCGATTTGATTCTTTTTGCAAACCAGGGTTCTTAAGTTGAACTTTCTGGTTAGATCTTCTATTTGAGTTTTACCTGTGCATTAGATGAGTACTTATTGTATGCTTGTTGTTTGTCTGCGATAGAATATCCGGAGTGTGTCGCCTGTTACTTTGAATCTCTAGGTTTCGCGGATCATCAGCAAGGCAAGTAACACTTTGATCATACCTTTTTCTACAACCCAGTTTTATGGCATTAGATCAATCCTCACACATTGCATGATTAGGATCTAATTAAATTGTGGATGGGAAGTAGATGAGGTAGTACCTATTACCTGTTTATTATCAAACCTTTGGGAGTTACTTCTACGTTTGCTTATTATGCCATGCTATGCTAGTAGACGTGGATTGGGTGAGAGAAATCCATGACAGATGTGAGATTGATAATTAATGGTTTATCTAAGGTGGCAACTTAAACACACATCTGGCTGGATTGAGGCACCTGGTTTCCAGGACTTGCCTGTTTTTCTTTTGGACCGCCACCCAGGCTCAAAGGGATCATGAGATTATTCATACTAGAAACTTCCGTGTGCAGCCACAAGCCATTATAGGCTCTGGCATAGTTGACTAAGTTGTGCAAACTCTTACAGTGGTAGACTAGCAGATGTAGGGGATGTAGGTGGTACGGTCTACCCGATCGTAAGGTTCTAGCGCTTCTGAAAGACTGTGTCTCGGTCATCCATTTCTCAAACACCATGTAGTGCGAGAAATCCAACGGAGGCGATCGAGTCTTGTGGGGAAAAGTGCACAAACCTCTGCAGAGTGTAATAAACTAATCATGATTAGCCGTGTCCCCGGTTATGGACATCTTGAGTATCTAGTACCTGGATTTTCATGTGAATCTCAACATGTTACTCTAAAACTTAATTTTGTTGGGTTAATGATGATGCTTAATTGGGATTGAGAATGCTGTCAACCATTCTCAATGTTTAACAACCACCATGATAGTAATTAAATTTATTCCTTTGAAGTAGGGAAAAATTGGCTTTACACAAAAACTGTAACCATAGAGCTTTCCACCAGCCAAATATGCATATAGTATAGCTGTTGCATACCATTACTCTCTATGTGTTACCTTGCCAGCATATTCCATGTGCTGACCCGTTTTCGGGCTGCAACATTAATGTTGCAGACTTTTCAGACGACGATTAAGGAGTTTTTAGGTCGTGGTTCTATACTCAGTGATGCCGTTGGAGTTGATGGACTCACTTATCTTCCAAGCCTTCCACTGTTATCGTTATTAGATGGCCTTAAGCCATATTTATTGTAATAAGTTCTCTCTTGAGACACTCGATGTAATAAGTGTGTGATTGCTACTCTACTATAAATCCTTCGAGTACTGTGTGGTGTCAGCATTACTGATCCAGGGATGACACCGGAGCACAGAGATCAGACTGTTTGAGGTCTGGTCTCTACATCGAGGGCCTGACATCTTTAGCTTAAGGTATGCGTAGTGAGGTACCGCGTTGAACTTCGAATGCGGTTCGCCCGAGCAGCACGTGATAGCCACTGCGGAATGGTACTATGTCGAAGATTAACTCCTCGCTTCAGAAATTATCCGGAGATCCGAAGACCACTTCAAGTGTGACTGAGCCTGTACAGTTGGCCTCTACACCTGGTATTACGCCTTTAAAGGTCGTTTTGGTGGGCTTAATCCTCGAGGGATCTATGCCCATTTTCCGCACTGTATCCTGGTAAAGCAGGTTCAGGCTGCTGCCGCCGTCCATAAGGACTCTAGTAAGATGAAATCCGTCAATAATTTGGTCTAGAACCAATGCGGCGAACCCGCCATGACGGGTGCTAGTGGGATGTCCCTTCGATCAAAGGTGATTGGGAAGGAGGACCATGGGTTGAACTTTGGGGCGACTGGCTCTACCGCGTATACATCCCTTAACGCGCGCTTCCGCTCCCTCTTGGGGATGTGGGTTGCGTATATCATGTTCACCGTTCGCACTTGTGGGGGAAAACCCTTCTGTCCATTGTTGTTCGGCAGCCGGGGCTCTTCGTCATCATCGCTATGCAGCCCCTTGTCGGTATTTTTGGCATTTAACTTGCCTGCCTGCTTGAACACCCAACAATCCCTGTTGGTGTGATTGGCCGGCTTTTCGGGGGTGCCATGTATCTGGCACAAGCGGTCGAGTATTCGGTCCAAACAGGACGGGCCCCTAGGATTTCTTTTAAATGGCTTTTTCCGTTGACTGGATATATAGCCTCTGAATCCGGCATTAACTGCCGTATCCTCAGCATTGTCGCCGTTAATGCGGCGCTTCTGCTTGTTGCGACGCGACCTGCCACTACTGTCCCTGGTATCCGAATTACCAGGGTTCTTGGTCATATTGTTGCTACGAGCAAGCCAGCTGTCTTCTCCCGCGCAAAAGCGGTTCATGAGTGTCCTGAGTGCTGCCATAGATTTCGGCTTTTCCTATCCAAGGTGCCGGGCAAGCCACTCGTCACAGATATTGTGCTTGAAGGCTGCTAGGGCCTCTGCGTCTGGACAGTCGACTATTTGAATTTTCTTTGTTAGGAACCGTGTCCAGAATTACCTGGCCGATTCCTCTGGCTGCTGAATTATGAGGCTTAGGTCGTCGGCGTTTGGTGGTCGCACATAAGTGCCCTGGAAATTGTCGAGGAATGCAGCTTCCAGGTCCTCCCAACAACTAATTGATCCTGCTGGAAGCTGTTGAGCCAATGCCGAGCTGGTCCTTTAAGCTTGAGTGGGAGGTATTTGATGGCGTGGAGATCATCGCCGCGGGCCATGTGGATATGAAGGAGATAATCCTCGATCCATACCGCAGGATTTGTTGTGCCATCATATGATTCAAGGTTTACGCGTTTGAAACCCTCAGGGATTTGATGATCCATTACTTTGTCTGTGAAGCATAGTGGGTGTGCGGCGCCTCTGTACTGGGCTATATCACGACGTAGCTCCAATGAGCTTTGTCTACTGTGTTCGGCCCTACCGGATTTGTGTCCAGCATGACAGTTATCGTCTCGAGTCGTGGGGCGCCCACGCGATCCGTAGATCGATCTTGTTTGCCTTTCCTTGTCCTCCAACATATCTCGCAGGTCTGGCGCATTTTCCCGTGCCTTGGTACGGGGTGCGGCTTGAGTGGAGGGCCAAGAGGCCTCTCTGTCGCGGCCACGAGGTGGCCGGTCGGCCGTATCAAGTGCTGGTGATGTAGGTTTAAGTGCTTCCTCCTCTAATCGGGGTAGCAACCTGCGCTTTGGGTAGCTCTTGGAGGGGTGTTCGAGTTTATGCTCTTCGGCCGCAAGGACTTCAGTCCATCTGTCGACTAGCAAATCTTGATCAGCTCTAAGCTGTTGCTGTTTTTTCTTGAGGCTTCTTGCCGTGGCCATAAGCTTGCGTTAAAAACGCTCTTGCTCGACGGGATCCTCTAGCACGACGAACTCGTCGTTGTCGAGGCTTGCCTCGTCTTCGGAGGGAGGCGTATAATTATCGTCCTCGACCTCTCTGTCTGCCGCTCTCTCATGAGGGCTGGCTTCTCCATCCTCCTGTGCTGAATCTTGTTGGAGGGGGTTTTCTTTGGCACTCTCCGGAGTATTATTATCTCCCGTGCTGGAATCACTGTATTTGCATTGGCGGGATTTTGAGCAGCGCCGCTGACGCCGGCGCTTAGGCTGTTTCTTGGAGGGGTCATCCTCTGCTGTTCCATCGCCATCTCCTTCTTTTGGGGTGTCCACCATGTATATGTCATATGATGAGGTGGCTTTCTAGGGCCCAATAGGGGCTGGTTCTTCATCGTCTCCTGCATCGGCGTCCATACCATCGATGTCTTCGGAGTCGAAGTCGAGCATGTCGGTTAAATCGTCGACAGTGGCTACAAAGTGGGTCGTGGGTGGGCTTTGAATTTCTTCATCGTCTGTATCCCAACCTTGCTGACGTAGTCTGGCCAGGGCTCTCCTAATAAAGATAGAGACTTTAGTGTCTTCAAAATATCGCCGAAAGGCGAGTGCTGAAAGATGTCCATGGCAGTAAACTCCATGATCGGCGCCCAATCGGATTCGATCGGCAGGGGCGCGGAGGGTTCAGAGTCCGGAGAGGAGTCCGGCTCCTTGGAGTCACGAGTCTCGCGGAGTGCGGGGCTGGTGTTCGGCTCGATCGCCATTGGGATCGCAGCCCCCAAGGCGGCATCAAACCACCCATCCTCGATCGGCGCAGTTGGCTCCAAATTAAGGGTTGAAGCCGATGCGAGTGCGGCCTCCAGGGCACTATTCGGCGGCAGAGCTAGATCATGCTCGTCATGACAGTGCGGCGCGCTCGGCAGTGGCTCGAATCCTTCGAATATCAAGTCCCCGCGGATGTCAGCCGTGTAGTTTAAACTTCCAAATCTGACCTGACGGCCAGGGGCATAGCTTTCGATCTGCTCCAGATGGCCATGTGAATTGGCCAGCAGTGCGAAGCCGCCGAAGTCGAACATCTGTCCGGGGAGGAAAGTCTCACCCTGGACTGCATCGCTATTGATGATCGTAGGGGCCATCAAGCCTAACGGCGATGACATAGAGGAACTCTCAATGAAAGCACCAATGTCGGTGCCAAAACCGGCGGATCTCGGGTAGGGGGTCCCGAACCATGCGTCTAGGCCGGATGGTAACAGGAGGCAAGGGACATGAAGTTTTACCCATGTTCGGGCCCTCTTGATGGAGGTAAAACCCTACATCCTGCTTGATTAATATTAATGATATGGGTAGTACAAGAGTAGATCTACCACGAGATCGGAGAGGCTAAACCCTAGAAGCTAGCCTATGGTAGGATTGTTGTTCTGCATGTTGTCCTACGGACTAAAACCCTCCGGTTTATATAGACACCGGAGAGGGTTAGGGTTACACAAAGTCGGTTACAATGGTAGGAGATCTACATATCCGTATCACCAAGATTGCCTTCCACGCCAAGGGAAGTCCCTTCCGGACATGGGACGAAGTCTTCAATCTTGTATCTTCATAGTCCAGGAGTCCGGCTGAAGGTATAGTCCGGCCATCCGGACACCCCCTAATCCAGGACTCCCTCAGCTTGGATTCATCAGGAGGAGTCAAGATAGGAGCTGAGACAAGCTTCTCTTTGAGGGTGTTGAAAGCAACATCACACTCAGGTGCCCATGCACACTTAACATGCTTCTGGAGGATGTTGGAAAGAGGCTTTGCAATCTTTGAGAAATTCTCAATGAATCTTGGGCGATAGCTCACGAGTCCAAGAAAACTGCAGAGCTGCTTGACATTCTGAGGAGGTTCCTAGTTCACAATAGCGGACACCTTCTCAGGATTAATAGCGATGCCCTTGGCGAAGATGATATGACCAAGGTAAAGAACCTCATCAAGACAAAACTCACATTTGGAAAACTTTGCACAGAATTGATGCTCTCTGCGCTTGTCGAGCACCAATCTCAAATGCTTGGCATGATCCTCCTTATTCTTGGAGAAGACCAAGATATCATCGAGATACACCAGGACGAATTCATTTGTGTAGGGGTTGAAGATGAAGTTCATCATGCGAGATAACGTTGGAGGAGCGTTGACAAGACCTAAAGACATGACGGAATATTCGTAAGAACCATAGCTTGTTCTGAATGCTGTCTTGGGGATATCTTGCTGACAAATGCGAATCTGATGAAAACCCATACGGAGGTCAAGCTTGGAGAATACTTTAGCACCTGCAAGTTGCTCAAATAGCTCATTGATGTTGGAAGTGGATACTTGTTCTTTATTGTCTTCTTGTTCAATGGACGGTAGTAGACACAAAGTCGGTCCGTGCCATCCTTCTTCTGGACAAAAAGAACACCACAACACCACGGAGGTGAACTTGGTCTGATCAGACCCAGATGCTCTTGTTCATCGAGCTGTTTCTTCAATTCCTTCAACTCCTTTTGTCCAAGCTTGTATGGACGCTTGCAAACTAGTTCCGTACTAGGCTAAAGATCGATAACAAATTCAACTGGCCGGTAAGGAGGCATTCCAGGAAGCTCTTCTAGAAAGACACATTGGTACTCACAAACGATTGGAATCTGCAAGATGGCATCCAACTCGCCCTTCTCATTAAGAGAAAACAGTCAAATGGTTTCGTCACGAGCGGCATAGATGATCACATCGTAAGAAGATTGTGTCAATTGAATCTCCCTAGCAGCACAATCAAGCTGAGCCTTGTGCTTAGAAAGCTAGTCCATCCCGAGAATTAGATCAATATCCGAGTCACCAAGAACAATTGGAGAAGATAGGAAATTTATAGTTTCCCAACTTGATAGAAACATCAGGAGCTACCAAACTAGAGCTCAAACGTTTACCCCGAGAAATGACAACCATGGGTCTACCCCAATATGAAGAAGTGAATTCATGCTTGGCAAAAAACGGTCTTGACATGAAACAATGCGATGCACCAGAATCGAATAAGACTTTTTGCAGGAATATCATTAACTGGAACATTACCCATGATTAATTCTGAAGAATCCTCTTCTTGAGCTGCATTCATCATGTTCACCTTAGCATTCCTGGGATTATAGTTGAACATTGCATTGCTTGAAGATCTCACAGGAGGAGGAGGCGGAAGGCGCCTTTGGTTGATGTACTTCTTTGCATAGTGAACTTCCTGCTGACACTTGTTGCAAGTCACCTCTAAGAGAGGACGGTGATAAGGAGCATTAGACCGTGGAACTTGAGTCGGCAAATTCTTCTGATAGCCTGGGTTGGGTGGGTGGGAAGATCCATGCCCACCTTTGCTCTTCTGTTGGTAGGGCTGACAAAACGGAGGAGGAGGAAGCCAGAACTTATGTTGCTTAGCTTCCACTTGTGATGAAGAAGAATACTGAATTGCATCCCTGACTCTCTTCTTAGAAGCCTCACACTTGAGCTGAGAAGCTTCTTGCTTGAGGGCCATGTTATAGAATTGATCGAACTCAGTCGGCTCAAGAAGCACAAGAGCTAACTGTAGTTCTTCTCTAAGGCCACCTCTGAATTGATAGATCATTCTCTTTTCATCAGGAACGTCTTGTTTAGCTAATCGAGCAAGTTTTTCAAAATAGATATTGTATTGATACACGAACATTCTACCTTGCTTGAGTGTCAGGACCCCGATTCCAAGTCACATCGATCTAGCCGGTAACACCTCATATCACTTTGCGGCCTCATGCACGGTATTCCCACGGTGTCGCCTTACTATGGCCCGGGACCGTTGGCGCCTTTTGGCTCACGTATATGATAGTGTCGCTAGCATCCATATGACAGGGAACCCGGGCCGACATGGCTACTCGTGAACCCAAAGTGGCACCAACCTATGGGGACAGGCATACATGAATCACATCGAGCATGTCGGTCAGCAGCGTGTGAATCCTGCTGTAGCACTGGGCTAACAGGACCCCGGATGCCACCGCGTGGAACGAAGTGAAACACATGCCGGCCAGTCAAGTGTCCAGAGCAGTAGTGCTGGGCTAACAGGACTCCGGTGAACCGGGCTATAGCGGACTACTATGGCTCATGGAAGCACTAGACTACATTTCCCCATAAGAGAGGCTGCCAAGGATAAACAACTAGATTGTCGGATCCCACACATACCAAGCATTTCAATCATACACACAATATGCTAGATATGTGTAAATACAACATGGCATCACAACATAAGTCTACAACTCAAGTATTTATTCATTAGGCTCCGAGGAGCGAGATATTACAAACATGGGTCTCATGACCCAACAAACATAGCATGCAAATCAAGGCACAAATGGAAGCTTAACATGTCTGAGTACAGACATGTACAAATGAAAAAGGCTAAGAAGCCTGACTATCTACCAGATCCTACCGAGGGCACAAGATCGTAGCTGAGGTATCAAGCTAAACGTCGAAGTCCACACTGTAGTACTAGCAAGACTGAAGTCTCTCTGCAAAACATAAATTAAGAAAACGTGAGTACAAGGGTACTCAGCAAGACTTACATCAGAACTAGCTACATATGCATCGGTATCAACAAGGGGGTGTGGTGGAGTTTAACTACAGCAAGCCAGCTTTGATTCAGTGGCTAACCTGAACTACGATTGCAAGCAACTCTTTTGAGGTGGCGCACACGAGTCCACATATTCACCATTCAATACACCACTATGGATCCGCTCCCGTCTCCCTACGAGAAGGCCATCCATAGCACCCACACTTATCTTGCGAGTTTTAGAGTATCCACTTTCAGTTGTCTATGAACTGTTATAGGCAACCCAAAAGTCCTTTACCGCGGACACGGCTATTCGAATAGATCATTTATAACCCTGCAGGGGTGTACTTCTTCACACACGCACTCACCACTTACCGCCGTTTACACGACATGTACTCGGCAACCTTCAAGCGGAACCCCAACGAGGGTGTCGGCCACGGCCTACCTAAACACTCAAGCCTCTAGTCCAGGTTTATCGCCTATCCAGGTTCCATCCGTAGGGAGTCCGGCCGAGGTTTCCACATACGGCCCCGAACGATGTGAATAGGGTTCCCGAGACACCAAACGGGCGCCCGGTACACCGTGCCACGGTGTATCTACCCCATCATAGCCCACCCCTAGGGTCAGCGCTACACACGGCCACCAACACATATCCTATAAACACCAGAAACTAGTTGCAACACCTGGACAGAGGACAAGGGTGATCAAGAAGCCGAGAGGGTCCATTGGTTTCGGGCCCAATGCATGGTAGTAACTATTTCATGGATCACAAACACAGAACTCAGTTCCTGAGGACGGTTTCAATGAGACAACCCACCATGTACTCCTACATGGCCTCTCACCGCTACCTTTACCAAATCGTGTTCACACACTTAGCTCTCAACAGTAGGACATGTTTACACACCTCCGATTCATCCCTAATGAATCAGACCTGACTCAACTCTAAGCAGTAGCAGGCATGACAAACAAGCATGAATGAGTAGGCACACCAGGGCTCAAACCACTCCTACTCATGCTAGTGGGTTCCATCTATTTACTGTGGCAATGATAGGTCAGGCAGAGGATAAGAGGTTCAACTACCGCAGCAAGTAACAGAGGAATCGTGTTGTCCTAATGCAGTAAAAGGGGGCAGGAGCGAGAGAGTGGGATTGTATCGGAATGAACAAGGGGGTTTTGCTTGCCTGGCACTTCTGAAGATATTATAGCTCTTCATCGGTGTCACCGATCACATCATTGGAACGTCGTCTACTGAAGGGGGACAAACACCGGCAAAAGAGAAGGACACAATCAATGCATATGCGACAATATGATGCATGATCATGACATGGCAATATGCTGTGATTTGAGCTAACGCATCTAGTTATGATTTAAATGAAGTTGGTTTGAATACAAGATTCAAATTCCAACTCCATATATGATTATTTAAATGACCTTTATTTGTTTTTCCCAAAACAGAGGACAAACATTGTTCAAACATGCATGAAAATGGTACAAATGGATTCCTTGAATTTTTCTGATAATTTTTCATATATAATTTATTTCATTTGGAGTTACGGTTGATTTTCTATGATTTTTAGAAGTTTTGCTAAATTTCTGGAATTTTCTGAATTATTTTAAATCCAGAAACCATTACTGCGTCAGCATGACAACAGCATTGCATCAGCAGGTCAACGGGGCACGGTCCAGGTCAACCTTGACCTGTGGGCCCCACGTGTCAGTGTGATTAGCCTAGCTAATTTTTAGTTAGCACTAAACCTAACTTAGTTAGCAGATGGGCCCCACCTGTCATGGAGTCAGGGGGAAGTCAACCTGGGCCCACACGGAGTCAACGAGGTTCAAGCGGGGTCAAACTCGCCGGTGTTAAGCCGCCGGCGAGGTCAGCGGCGGTCGCAGGCTTCGGAAAAGCTCCACAAAGCTCGGTTTTGGACGCGGTTTGTGGCTACGGAAAGCTGGAAGTCTCGCACATCTAAAGGAGGCAACGTCTCGCGCCGGAGTGGACTAAATCGACGGCGGCGACAGCTTTTGCGGCGGACGGAGTTCGGGTTAGTTTGGGCTCGGCGTTAGGGTGCTCGGGAGGAGGATTTGGTGGGCGTTCCAAGCTCCTAGGAGCGTGCAGAGAACGGTGACGTGCTCGGTTTCGAGCCTCAGCGGCTACAGCGATGGCGGTGACATCGCCGGCGACGTGGAGCTCTCGGTTCCAGCTGTGGAGCTAGCTAGAGGATGCGCCCGACGATGAGGTAAGGGGGATTTCGATCGGGGGCTCACAGAGGATCGCTTGGCGCAGACGGCGAGGCCGGGGAGGGTCAAGGCTGGGCGGGACGCCGAGAGGGATCTCCGACGACCGAGGTTGAAGAAGATGGTGGTGAGGGCGTTCGGGGGCGTCCGGCATCGCGTAGCTTGGTGGAGAGGACGAGGCAGACGTGGCGGAGCTCGAGGATAGGTCGGAGAGGCTCGAGGGCGGCTGTGGCGCGACTACGGTGGCGACGAGCTCGGGCGTGCGTCGGCCATGGCGTGAAGAGAGCGAGGGGGCAAAGGGGAAAGAGTGAGCGAGGGGTCGGTGGGTTCCGAAGGCCACGGGGAGACGATCCCAGCATCGCACTGGCCAACGAGGGCCAGGCAGGCAGCTGCGTGCCTGCACACGCGAGCCTCGTGCACTGCTTCCCCTCTGCCTTCTGGCGAGAGGAGGAAGACAACTGGCAGGGGAGGTGGCTGGGCTGGGCCGGCTTCAGCAGCAGGCCGCACAGGTAGGCGCCAGGTAGGTTCTCTCTCTCTTTGCTTTCTGTTTTTGTTTTCTATTTATTTGCCTCTGTTTCGAGCTTAGGAAAAATACCAAGGCATTTCCTAAAATCCTGAAAATATTCATGGACACTTGCTGAATTATTTCAGTGGCCCAAAAATAGTTCCAACATTATTTGAGCATTTAAATTATTAATAGTGTTTAAATGCCCAAAGTCAAATAACTTAAGATTTGATTCAAAAATCCAGGAATAGCCTATAAATATGTTCATCATTTTTGGAAGAGGTTTTCACCTTTAACAGAAATCATGAACATTTCCAAAAGGCATTATGGGTTATTGAAAATATTTTTATTGAACCTAGTTAAATTTCATTTGGTGCTAGGGTTTCAACAATCCCCATTTCAAATTTCTTTTGAATTTAAACATGATGGCATGATGAACAAGCAAAGTCAAGCAAGGGCTGAACTGGGGCTGTGACCTCACCCCCACTAAACAGGAATCTCGTCCCGAGATTCAAGTCGTGAGGTAAGAAGACAGAGGGACACAAGCTATCACAATCTTCACGATCCAGATGTCTTTCTCGAGGATGTTGATTCATTGCGTCACCTTAATCTCGACGTCTTGCTTTGAGAACTACATCCAACATGACAACGAGTGGAAAGGGAGAATTTAAGAAGAATCGACCTTCCTGAGGTTCGAGCAACTTAGGATCATCTTAATGATCACAAGATCAACTCATGGAGTGAGACATAGTAACATCTCTCGAGCTGAGACATGAAACACAGATCAGAAGTGATGGAAAAGAGGTAGATGACAAGGTTCTACTAGGTAGGCAAAAATTCCACGCTGAAAAGGATGGTGCATGATTTCAAGATAGCGAGGAAATAATTGCCATGATTCCATAATGGGGCACCTTTGGGGAGATGACCCGTGGTATTTTCCCTTAGGTGGCAAAAAGAATTACTTTTGATACAAAGATCATTGAAACTCTCTATACCAGCCTAAGGCAATCACAACGATCGTTTGAAGAAGTTCAAAGAATGGCATACTCCGACTAGAATGGATGATGTGGACTATCTTGTTGAAGACAACGCAATGGATGTTTTTTTATTATCATCGAAAATGGATGGGACCCATGATAAGTCCACTTTTGAAGATGATCCTGAACAACAACTACTAAGGTGCAAGCTGGGAACAAAATGCAAATGTTGGGAATGATTCTGGTAACTGGGGAAGAGCTCAATAGTCGAGAGTGAGTCCACTATTTGAAAAGGTTATAACATAACCGAGGAAACTGGAAGCAAATCCCAGTTAACGCCAACAGTAAAACCTAGTGCTTGCGCGTGCTCTCAAGAACTTGAGCATCTCCATATTCATCAAGGTTTTACCAATATCCGTGTCAAGGATCCTGGCAACACAACATACCACCATGATGAATGGTGATGGATGATGCAGATGCAAAGGAAGATAACACTTTCTCAGATTTCACCTTAGCGAGGCCAAGGGAACAAAATCTGGATGATCGACCGAGAGACATATAGCACTCCGCTTCTAATGTTCTCCTTGATGTGCTAGTGTATCCCATTCATAAATATGGTTTGATATATAGAACATCAAGTAAAAGGTTGGACTTCGGGAGCACCAGAATCCGTAAGGATTAACTATGGAGGTAAATCCTACGAAATCCTCATGGGGAGGTGGCCAACTTTCTTCAATTGAGATACTACAATAATTGGTCTTCCGGCTGGATGTGTTGGCCACGACATCCACTTACCGGTTATCGAGGAACCAATATTATAGTTCTTGGAAAATGCTCCAACCATCATATCTGCCTGCGATTCAGATCTGGTTGGTGTCAGGATATTCCAGACTCATCGAGTCTAGAAAGGAAAATGAAAGTTCGCAACACAATTCCACGAGACGACGTTGCGAGATTCTCGGGGAATGAACTACGATAGCAAGTTCCAAAACATGAGCTGGTTCTGCTACAACATGTGAACACGTTGTCCCAGACAAGTATGACCACATAGTAGTCTTATAATAAAACACTACCAAGTTCTGGTGGGGAACCATCATTGAGGATATCGGAATCTTGTGCATGACCTAGGATAGCACAACAACTTCTTTTCCTGGAACAGGTCAATCAGTGGCTTAGTGTGCTATGGAATTCATATGGAATGAAGATGATCAGTCTATCGGACCATGGAATACTTCACACGTGCATGACTAACTTGGGATGATTCCAGAGGAAGCAAAACTAACTTTCTCTAACTCACAGCGGCAACTTGCACCAAATGCACGTGAATCAGAGGAAGTCACTTCTTTCATCCAACATATGCTTCATGAGCTAGCATGAAGAGATGCTTTCAAAAGTTTCCAACACTCGCTTAATGTTCGACAAAATCATGGAGAGGACATGGATGTTGTCAATGGGCTCAACAACAATTCATCCAGGTTTCCATATAAATGGAAATCCATAATTAAGTGAACACGGTGATAGCATTGGTCAGACCAAAGGATGTAATGGTGTATGCTCGAGGAATCAACCACGAGTAAGACAACATTACGAATATCGTTGGTTCTAACTTGATTTGATGATAGCCCATACTCAAATAAAAGATTGGATAAGATGATAGGTCCATTAACTGATCATGAGGGTCAACCGATGACAATACAATCTTTCTTCAACACACACACACACACAAAAGATATCCCTTAACATGAACTAAGTCAGACAAGCTTTTATCTTCCAACTCTCCAAGTTGTTGTTTAGCTTAACCAACTAGCTCGGGGGTATCCAACACAGATTCTTGGAGAATGGATGGTTTAGAGAAAACCCAACATGATCACGAACTCAACATAGCGGTCAGGGAACAACCTGGTAATACTTCCAAGAAGATATTCGGAAAATCACGAACCACCGATATGTTATTAAGCTCAAGAACAATCTTGCTTTTCAGGGCAAGACGATATGATCAAGGAGCGAGGGATTGTCACAATCCTAACTCATTGGTCGATGAGTGCACCCGGAGATATGGACTAGGTAGCACGATCAATCTTAGAATGGTTGCTCAAAAACCAACACGCTAGGAATAAGAATATTGTCCATTTACTACAAAGCAACGAGTTGCTCGGAGTATTGATTTCACACATCACAATTCACTTGTCTGCATTCCGATTACAACAACACGGAACCGAGGAATGAATAATGATGGCGAGAAGTATCACTGTATCAAGAGTTCATAGGAGGTTGTGCAATTCCTATGATATTCCTGACATAAAGAGGGCAATACTTAAGGGTTGAACAGAATCAAAAGCTGGATTGTCACTTTGATCTGCGGAATACAACTGCTTTGACCCAATCCTGGATATGGATGATGTACTGGAGTTTGTTTCTCCTAGTCATTCCGGAAAGGAATGGCTTGACGGATCACATGAATAATAGGCATCGATAACACCAATGCACAACTACTCTTGACCAACAATTGATGGACGAGGTTCAGAATACAACTAAAGAAGAACAACTCAAGGGAACATAAAATTTTTCTGAGTTATGGATGCATGGATTAGCATGTTATTTCTTCCGGATAACCCATGCATAAAGGTAGGACTGGCAGATTCACAATGCAGAATGGAGAACTCATCAAGAGCACTCTGGTTGTGATCTTTTGATCCAACAAACTTCTACCATAAGTGGTTCATAGTATTTGGAAGGAGGAAATACCACGGATCTCGAGGACTATCACAAAGGTTACTAATATCCTAAAGGAACTAGCAACACTATCAACATGAGATAAGTAGAGTAGATCTTGGGACAAGAACCCAGGAATAGAATGCCTACTAACTAAACGGCATCACGGGACGCTTTCGAGAATGGTGGCCAGAATCATCACACTGGGGATGCAAAGCATTGCTAGATTACCAGGTGATACTCTTGACACCTACGGTCATAATAATAGCTCCAACACAAATGCCGAGGCAGCGGAGTACCTCAACAGACGGATTAGTGTGCTTAAATTGGCCCAAAAGGACATCGGGAACTAGGAGGAAGGATTTGCAAATGCATCAGATTTTTTAGAAACCTGAGATGACTCCGACAGTATAACGGCTGTAAATGCTCAAATTGTTTTGAGACATCCTGCAAAAATGGTGGCATAACCACTCAACATCACAATATCAAGGTTCTGAGACCAATTATGAACATATGGAAGTAGTAGGAACTGAACTGAGGCTTGAACTCAACAATCCTAGGCAACTACGGTTTAGTAACACGTCATCCTGAGAGACAGAAGAGAAGCCTAGTACTTAACCCCGTAGAAAAGATAAGATGACTCAGATCAGAAGGTCATGAGGATAAGGAGTAAAAAGAGCCTTACATTCCCTGCCACAATCAATTCCCCTACATAACTAAAGCATTTCTAGACACAACTTCGACCGGTTTGGCTTGGTAATCCTACAGGCAGTCAGGCTCTGATACCAAAGCTATCAGGACCCCGATTCCAAGTCACATCGATCTAGCCGGTAACACCTCATATCACTTTGCGGCCTCACGCACGGTATTCCCACGGGTGTCGCCTTACCATGGCCCGGGACCATTTGCGCCTTTTGGTTCACGTATATGATAGTGTCGCTAGCAACCATATGACAGGGAACCCGGGCTGACATGGCTAGTCGTGAACCCAAAGCGGCACCAACCTATGGGGACAGGCATACATGAATCACATCGAGCATGTCGGTCAGCAGCGTGTGAATCCGGGATGTAGCACTGGGCTAACAGGACCCGGGATGTCACCGCGTGACATTTCCCCGAAGGGACAGACACAAGAACAAAGTGAAACACATGCCGGCCAGTCAAGTGTCCTGAGCAGTAGTGCTGGGCTAACAGGACTCCGGTGAACCGGGCTGTAGCGGACTACTATAGCTCATGGAAGCACTAGACTACATTTCCCCATAAGAGAGGCTGCCAAGGATAAACAACTAGATTGTCGGATCCCACACATACCAAGCATTTCAATCATACATAGTATGCTAGATATGTGTTAATACAACATGGCATCACAACATAACTCTACAACTCAAGTATTTATTCATTAGGCTCCGAGGAGCGAGATATTACAAACATGGGTCTCATGACCCAACAAACATAGCATCCAAATCAAGGCACAAACGGAAGCTTAACATGTCTGAGTACAGACATGTACAAATGAAAAAGGCTAAGAAGCCTGACTATCTACCAGATCCTATCGAGGGCACAAGATCATAGCTGAGGTATCAAGCTAAACGTCGAAGTCCACACGGTAGTACTAACGAGACTAAAGTCTCTCTGCAAAACATAAATTAAGCAAACGTGAGTACAAGGGTACTCAGCAAGACTTACATCAGAACTAGGTACATATGCATCGGTATCAACAAGGGGGGTGGTGGAGTTTAACTGCAGCAAGCCAGCTTTGATTCAGTGGCTAACCTGAACTACGATTGCAAGCAACTCTTTTGAGGTGGTGCACACGAGTCCACATATTCACCATTCAATACACCACTATGGATCCGCTCCCGTCTCCCTACGAGAAGGCCATCCATAGCACCCACACTTATCTTGCGAGTTTTAGAGTATCCACTTTCAGTTGTCTATGAACTGTTATAGGCAACCCAGAAGTCCTTTACCGCGTACACGGCTATTCGAATAGATCATTTATAACCCTGCAGGGGTGTACTTCTTCACACATGCACTCACCACTTACTGCCATTTACACGACATGTACTCGGCAACCTTCAAGCGGAACCCCAACGAGGGTGTCGGCCATGGCCTACCTAAACACTCAAGCCTCTAGTCCAGGTTTATCGCCTATCCAGGTTCCATCCGCAGGGAGTCCGGCCGAGGTTTCCACATACGGCCCCGAACGATGTGAACAGGGTTCCCGAGACACCAAACGGGCGCCCGGTACACCGTGCCACGGTGTATCTACCGCATCATAGCCCACCCCTAGGGTCAGCGCTACGCACGGCCACCAACACATATCCTATAAACACCAGAAACTAGTTGCAACTCCTGGACAAAGGACCAGGGTGATCAAGAAGCCGAGAGGGTCCATTGGTTTCGGGCCCAATGCATGGTAGTAACTGTTTCATGGATCACAAACACAAAACTCAGTTCCTAAGGACGGTTTCAATGAGACAACCCACCATGTACTCCTACATGGCCTCTCACCGCTACCTTTACGAAATCGTGTTCACACACTTAGCTCTCAACAGTAGGACATGTTTACACACCTCCGATTCATCCCTGATGAATCAGACTTGACTCAACTCTAAGCAGTAGCAGGCATGACAAACAAGCATGAATGAGTAGGCACATCAGGGCTCAAACAACTCCTACTCATGCTAGTCGATTTCATCTATTTACTGTGGCAATGACAGGTCAGGCAGAGGATAAGAGGTTCAACTACCGCGGCAAGTAACAGAGGAATCGTGTTGTCCTAATGCAGTAAAAGGGAGCAGGAGCAAGAGAGTGGGATTGTATCGGAATGAACAAGTGGGTTTTGCTTGCCTGGCACTTCTGAAGATATTATAGCTCTTCATCGGTGTCACCGATCACATCGTCGGAACATCATCTACTGAAGGGGGACAAACACCGGCAAAAGAGAAGAACACAATCAATGCATATGCGACAATATGATGCGTGATCATGACATGGCAATATGTTGTTATTTGAGCTAATGCATCTAGTTATGATTTAAACGAAGTTGGTTTGAATACAAGATTCAAATTCCAACTCCATATATGATTATTTAAATGCCCTTTATTTGTTTTGTCCAAAATAGAGGACAAACATTGTTCAAACATGCATGAAAATGGTACAGATGGATTCCTTGAATTTTTCTGATAATTTTTCATATATAATTTATTTCATTTGGAGTTACGGTTGATTTTCTATGATTTTTAGAAGTTTTGCTGAATTTCTGGAATTTTCTGAATTATTTTAAATCCAGAAACCATTACTCCGTCAGCATGACAACAGCATTGTGTCAGCAGGTCAACGGGCCACGGTCCATGTCAACCTTGACCTGTGGGCCCCACGTGTCAGTGTGATTAGCGTAGCTAATTTTTAGTTAGCACTAAACCTAACTTAGTTAGCAGACGGGCCCCACCTATCATGGAGTCAGGGGGAAGTCAACCTAGGCCCACACGGAGTCAACAAGGGACAAGAGGTATCAAACTCGCCGGCGTTAAGCCGCCGGCTAGGTCAGCGGCGGTCGCGGGCTTCGGAAAAGCTCCACAGAGCTCGGTTTTGGACGCGGTTTGCGACTACGGAAAGCTGGAAGTCTCGCGCATCTAAAGGAGGCAACGACTCGCGCCGGAGTGGACTAAATCGACAGCAGTGACAGCTTTTGCGGTGGCCGGAGTTTAGGTTAGTTTGGGCTCAGCGTTAGGGTGCTTGGGAGGAGGATTTCGTGGGCATTCCAAGCTCCTGGGAGCGTGCAGAGAACGGTGACGCGCTCGGTTTCGAGCCTCAGTGGCTGCAGCGACGGCGGTGACATCGCCGGTGACGTGGAGCTCTCGGTTCCGGCTGTGGAGCTAGCTAGAGGATGCGCGCGACGATGAGGTAATGGGGGTTTCGATCAGGGGCTCACATAGGATCGTTTGGCACAGACGGCAAGGCCGGGGAGGGTCGAGGCTGAGCGGGACGCCGGGAGGGATCTCCGGCGACCGAGGTTGAAGAAGATGGTGGTGAGGGCGTTTGGGGGCGTCCAACATCGCGTATCTTGGTGGAGAGGACGAGGCAGACGTGGCAGAGCTCGAGGATAGGTCAGAGAGGCTCGAGGGCGGCTGTGCGCGACTACGGTGGCAACGAGCTCGGGCGTGCGTCGGCCATGGCGTGAAGAGAGCGAGGGGGCGAAGGGAAAGAATGAGCGAGGGGTCGGTGGGTTCCGGAGGCCACGGGGAGACGATCCCAGCGTCGCGCTGGCCAGGGAGGGCCAGGCAGGCAGCTGCGTGCCCGCACACGTGAGCGCCGTGCAGTGCTTCCCCTCTGCCTTCTGGCGAGAGGAGGAAGACAACTGGCAGGGGAGGTGGCTGGGCTGGGCCGGCTTCAGCAGCAGGCCGCACAGGTAGGCGCCAGGTAGGTTCTCTCTCTATTTGCTTTTTGTTTTTGTTTTCTATTTATTTGCCTCTGTTTTGAGATTAGGAAAAATACCAAGGCATTTCCTAAAATCCTGAAAATATTCATGGACACTTGCTGAATTATTTCAGTGGCCCAAAAATACTTCCAACATTATTTGAGCATTTAAATTATTAATAGTGTTTAAATGCCCAAAGTCAAATAGCTTAAGATTTGATTCAAAAATCCAGGAATAGCCTATAAATATGTTCATCATTTTTGGAAGAGGTTTTCACCTTTAACAGAAATCATGAACATTTCCAAAAGGCATTCTGGGTTATTGGAAATACTTTTATTGAACCTCGTTAAATTTCGTTTGGTGCTAGGGTTTCAACAATCCCCATTTCAAATTTCTTTGGAATTTAAACATGATGGCATGATGAACAAGCAAAGTCAAGCAAGGGCTGAACTGGGGCTGTGACATTGAGATTCCGGAACTCCTCATGCTTGCTCTCATCAAAACTTGGTGGAATATGATGAGCTTTGAAGTCCCGGCAGAAATCATCCCAGGTAATCACACGACCTCCTGTGGAATCTTTGTATTATTGATACCAATCGGCAACTTGGTCCTTGAGTTGAAACGAAGCAAACTTGACAAAGTCCTCAGGCCTGATATTGCTACATTCAAAATGCTTGCATATGTCCACGAGCCAATCATCGGTGTCTATGGACTTGACATAGTTGCTAAAATACTTCAGCTGGTTTGCATAGACCTAGTTGAGGGTAGCAAACTGAGGCTGATTGTTGAAATTCCCTTGGCCTTGATTTCCTTGGTTGCCTTGACCTTAATTGCGCTCTTGTAAGAGTTGCAAAAGCATCTGGGTGTTGTCGTTGGTGGCTGCTATGACAGCTTGCCATGCCTCCGGAGGTGGAGGTGGTGGCGGATTCTGACGCGTTGGAGGAGCCATCCTGAAGAGGGTGACATCCGTTAGAATCTTGATAGACAGATATACAAGTTGAATCAATGGATAGAAATTGGAACATATACTCTTCACAATAAACATTCGAACAAGGATTGAACGAATGAATGCCAAAGTAAATCATCACACGTCCATTAAGGTGAGAAGACACTTAGAGGTTGATGAATGAAGAAACAAGGTACGAATAGGAACAAATAAGTGGTAAGGATTCCCCAATCACAAACCAAATATCTATGGGAATAAACACTAGAGCTACTTGAATTCCCACCTATAAACTCCTGAAACTTTCTGGTTATGCAATCAGGTGTTGGGGATACAGGGGAAGCATAATATCTCACCCAATCTAACAATCCCTACATCCAGCTGTATCCATCCTTCAACACATAACCAACAAACCTTCGGAAATCATGTACCTCAACATTCGAAAAGCATCCTTTATATGAGTTATGTTAATACTCCCGAACTCTGGCCCCAGTATTGGGTGGCGTCGAGGTTATCTCACCAACAACTGCATAAAAGAGATTTTCAATGTCGGCGAACTCAGGTATTCCAGAAGTGCAACGATAAAATTGTGACGACGACACCTTGGAGGTCAACTCCCCGGTAACTGCCACAACCCCTAAATGTCAGGAGGCACTAAGAATGATGTTCTCGTCAAAAGACTATCGTAACGATTCCAAGATACCCGCGTGATCCTAAATTTTTTAAGTGAAATTCGAGGAGAGGAAAGTCAAAACTTCTACGTTAGGAGGCCTCACCAGAGCGATGAAGGGACTGAGGAGTAAAAAGAATCCTACTCTCCAATATATATAATTCTAAGACTCAAAACATTTTTGTTCTAGACTCAACAACATCAGCGATTCGATCAAGCAGGGGGCTCCTAAGTCGGGGATGTCTCTGATTACCAACTTGTGACGCCCACGATGCGGCTATATCTCCCACGTGTCGAGGCACGACTTAGAGGCATAACCGCATAGTGGTTTTGTTGCAAGAGGGGTAATCTTCACACAATCCCATGTACTGAATGAGAAAAGGAATAAAGAGTCTTGGCTTACACTCTCCACGTCACACAGTACATAAATAATTCATACATCATCCAAAAACACTCATAGACCGACCACGATCAAATCCGAATGAAAGGAAGATAAACCCCAAATGCTAGATCGTCGATGGTCCCAACTGGGCTGCACTACTGATCATCAGGAAATGACACATAGTAAGGACCAAGGTCCTCGTCGAACTCCCACTTGAGTTCGTTAGCATCACCTGCACGGGTATCATCGGCACCTGCAACTATTTGGAAGTATTTGTGAGTCACGAGGACTCAGCAATATCACACCCACGAGATCAAGACTATTTAAGCTTATGGGTAGGATAAGATAATGAGGTGGAGCTGCAACAAGCGCTAAGCAAATATGGTGGCTAACATATGCAAATAAGAGTAAGATGAGAAGCTACGCAACGGTCATGAAGCTAGAAGTGATCAAGAGGTGATCCTGAAACTACTTGCGTTCAAGCATAACACAAGACCGTGTTCACTTCCTGGACTCCGCCGAAAAGAGACCATCACTGCTACACACGCGGTTGATTCATTTTAATTAAGTCAAGTGTCAAGTTCTCTACAACCGGATATTAACAAATTCCCATCTGCCACATAACCACGGGCACGACTCTCGAAAGTTTATACCCTGCAGGGGTGTCCCAACTTAGCCCATCACAAGCTCTCACGGTCAACGAAGGATATTCCATCTTCCAGAAAGACCTGACCAGTCTCGGAATCCCGGTTACAAGACATTTCGAAAATGGTAAAACACGACCAACAAGACCACCCGACTATACTGACAAATCCCGATAGGAGCTGCACATATCTCATTCTCAGGGTACACCAGATGAGCAATCCGAACAACTAAAACCAACCCTCAAGTTTCCCCGAGGTGGCGCTGCAAAGGGCTCTAGTTTGGACCAACACTCAGAGGAGCATTGGCCCGGGGGGTTAAAATAAAGATGACTCTCGGGCTCATGAAAACCAAAGGGAAAAGGCTTAGGTTGGCAAATATTAAAACCAAGGTTGGGCCTTACTGGAGGAGTTTTATTCAAAGCGAACTGTCAAGGGGGTCCCGTAACCCCAACCACGTAAGGAACACGAAATCAAGAAACATAACACCGGTATGACAAAAACTAAGGCGCCAAGAGTGGAACAAAACACCAGGCATAAGGCCGAGCCTTGCACCCTTTACCAAGTATATAGATGCATTAAATTAAATAAGAGATATTATGATATCCCAACATATACATGTTCCAACATGGAACAAACTTCAACTTCACCTACAACTAGCAATGCTATAAGACGGGCTGAGGAAAAGTGGTAACATAGCCAAACAACAGTTTGCTAGGAAGGTGGCTTGACATGGCAATATGGGAGGCATGATATAACAAGTGGTAGGTAGGGCGACATAGCAATAGAGCAAACAACTAGGAAGCGAAGATAGAAGTGATATCGAGGGTATGGTCATCTTGCCTGCGATGTTCTCAGAGTTGTCGAAAGCTTGATCCTCGTTAGCGTACTCAACAGGTTCGTCGTTCACATACTCGTCTCCCGGATCTACCCAAAGCAAGAACACAAGCAATGGAACAACAATCAATCACAGTGCCATGCACAAGCAACATGATGCAATACATGGCATGATATGCAAGATATGATATGCAATGCATATGCGTGCCCCGTAAGGGAATGAATGGTGAAGGCATCAACATGGAAAACCAAGTTTGCCGCTGGAACGATTAGGTGATTTCGGTCGAAATCTATATAAGGATCACCAGAAACGGATGCACGGTTTGCAAACGGCAAGCAATACAGGGATGATGCAAATTTGCTTCTAACAGCATGATAGCACTTAGAATGCAACAACAAACTAAGCTCATGCACTCAAACATAGCAACAAAACATATGGAAGTGATGTACAAGAGATTGCTTGACAAAACATGAGCACTGAGCTATGGCTAAATCACAATAAAACCGGTTCAAACAAGCATGGCAAAAGTGCAAAAGATATCAGCTTCACAGACTCAGAAATTACTAACATGTCAAAAACAGCATCCGGAAGCAATGTCTAGAGCAAGCAAAAAATATGCTACTGGAACATATCATGGCAAACAAAGGCATGGAATGCTTCTACTAAAAGCACTTAACAAAACTCCCTTACTGAACATGAGCCAAAAAGGCAGAGAAGATATGATGGTACCCATGTAAACATGGCAGAAACAGATTCATGATAGCAACTTTGCAAGCTCATTCCACTCACCACAAAGCATTACATGACAACACAAACATACCAACAGTAATAAGACATGTTCATAAAGATGAACATCGCAAGATAATGTTCATAGGGTACATGGATCACTAGCAAAACACATGGCAATATTGATTATCATGTTAACAATCTGCCAGGAATGGAATATAGCAAAAGTAGACCAAGGAAAAGACATGCTAGATTACTCCATAATTGCAACCATATGGATGCGTGGATAGATCATAACCATGATCAAAACATCCTTACTGAAGTATCTCGAAATAAGCATGGATCTCATGGTAGAAACAAGTTTACATAGCATTAAAATATATCAGGACAAGGACTCAGCAAAACTAAGTGCGTGAAAACAGCAACATCATGAAGCCTAATTTGCATTCTTGTGCTAGGCATCACATAGATCACAAAACTATAAGACTTGCACCCTTGTAAAGATGACATGATGGAGATCAAAACACATGCAGACCTCATGCGCATAGGATGCAGACACAAAATGCAACAAAAATGGTCTCTCTCCTTGTCAGGAGACCCTTGGCCGAACTATGACCGGCTCGATTGGCAACGGACATCGAAGAAATTCATTCCCCACCCACGACCCACTTAGTAGCCACTGTCGACGACCTAACCGACCTGCTCGACTTCGACTCCGAAAACATCGACGGTATGGATGATGATGCGGGAGATGATCAGGAACCACCGCCCACAGGGCGCTGGACCGCCACCTCATCGTATCATATATACATGGTGGACACCCCCAAAGGAAGCGATGGCAATAAGGCAATGGAGTATAATCCCCCCGGGAAGCAATACAAGAACCGGCGTCATCGGCGCCGCTCTATGCCCCGCCATAGCAAAAACAGCGATACCGGCACAGGAGAAAATAAGGCTGCAAATAGTGCCAAAGACGAAGACAACCCCCTCCAGCCAGGCTTTGAGCAGGAGGATGTGCAAGCCAGCCCCAATGAACAGGCAGCAAATGGAGAATCAGAGGATTACAATCACATGCCTCTCTCCGAAGACGATGTGAGCCTCGGAGACGAAGAATTTATCATGCCTGAGGGTCCCGTCGAACAGGAGCGCTTCAAGCGCAGGCTTATTGCCAGAGAAAAAGCTAGAAGAAAAAGCAACAACAGCTTCAAGCTGAGCAAGATCTGCTAGCGAATAGATGGACTGAGGTCCTGGCAGCCGAGGAACATGAACTCAAGTGCCCAATCAAAAGTTTCCCAAAGCGCGGGTTGCTACCCCAACTTGAAGAGGAAGCATTAAAGCCCGCGCTTCCAGCGTATGATGTGGCAGACCGGCCACCTCGTGGCCGAGACAAAGTGGCATATAAGCCCGAAGTCCAGCCCGCACCCCGTCGCCAGTCAAACAAGAACAAACCAGGACACAAAAGATCGATCTTCGGATCACGAGGGCGCGCCCCAACACATGACGATGACTGTCATGACGGATATACCAAAAGCAAAGCCGGCCGGGTCGAACACAGTAGACAAGACTCGTACGAACTGTGTCGTGACATAGCCCAGCATAGAGGCGCCGCACACCCGCTATGCTTCACTGATGAAGTAATGGATCCTGAATTCCCAGAAGGGTTTAAACCCGTGAACATTGAATCATATGATGGTACTACTGACCCCACGCTATGGATAGAGGATTTCTTCCTGCACATTCACCTGGCCCGCGGGGATGATCTACATGCCATCAAGTACCTCCAGTTAAAGCTCAAAGGACCAGCTCGGCATTGGCTAAATAGCTTGCCAGCAAACTCCATCGGAAGTTGGGAGAACCTGGCAAACGCATTCCTGGACAACTTCCAGGGCACTTATGTGCGACCACTGGATGCTGATGATTTAAGTCACACAACACAACAGCCCGGAGAGTCAGCCAGGAAATTTTGGACTCATTTCCAAACCAAAAAGAACCAAATTGTGGATTGTCCGGATGTCGAAGCTCTAGCGGCTTTAAACATAACATCCCTGACGAGTGGCTCGCCAGACATCTCGATCAAGAGAAGCCAAAGTCCATGGCAGCGCTCACAACACTCATGACCCGCTTCTGCACAGGCGAGGATAGCTGGTTAGCTCGTAGCAACAACACAGCAAGCAACACTGGAAAATCACAGGCCAGAGATAGCAACGGGAAACCCCGGCGCAACAAACACAACGCCGCAAACATGGTGAAAGTGTCGAAGACACAGCAGTCAATGCCGTATTTAATAGCTCTAAGTACGGTCAGCGGACAGGGCCACTCAAAAATGACAATTCGGGTCCGTCCAGTTTGGACCGCATACTCGACCGTCTATGCCAAATTCATGGCAAACCAGGAACACCAGCCAATCATACCAACAGAGAATGTTGGGTCTTCAAACAAGCTGGAAGGTTAGGCGCCAAAAACAAAGACAAGGGGTCTCAAAGCGATGACATCGACGAGGAGCCCAGATCACCGAATAGAGGACAAAAGAAAACTCTCCAGCAAATCCAAACGGTGAATATGGTAAACGCCACCCACACTCCCAACCCGGACCGGATGCACACCGTTAGGGATGTCGACCTAACGAAACCAGTCAGCCCGCAATACAAACTAGAGCCGATCACCTTCAACCAAATGGATCGTCCAGTCAACACTAGTCACGGCAATCCAGCCACACTAGTCCTCGACCCAATAATTGACAGGTTCCACCTCACACGAGTCCTCATGGACGGAGGCAGCAGTCTAAATCTGCTTTACCAAGACACAGTGCGCAAGATGGGCATCGATCAAACCCACTAAAACCACCTTTAGAGGTATTATACCAGGCGTGGGGGCCAGCTGTACCGGCTCCATCACCCTCGAGGTAGTCTTAGGATCACCAGACAATTACAGCGCCGAAGAGTTAATCTTCGACATCATCCCCTTTTGTAGTGATTATCATGCACTGCTCGGGCGAACTATGTTCGCTTGATTCAACACGGTGCCACATTATGCCTACCGTAATCTCAAGATGCTCGGTCCGCCCGGCATCATCACGGTTAATGGCGAGGCCGAACTCTCCCTCGATACCATATAGTACGTCGCCGCTTTAACAACAGAAGCAATGGAGGGCACCTTTCAGGCAAATCTTGAGTCGATGGCCAAAACCCCGAACACATTCAAAGTAGTCCGAACTACTTCACGGCAGGATATCTCGGATCATCCAGGGCTCAACTAAACATGCCGGTGAAGTCCAGAACATGCCACATATCGTGGCTCAACTGCTCTTCGACACACAAATATTTCTTACATTTCCTTTGCACGCTCACCTTTGCGCAGACCGGGATTGGTGACAAGGTAACATCTCGAACGCACAAGGGAATCTTTAGATATTCCTCACAACGTCCATTCGACTATACTCCGGATCTGCACACAGCTTCTTTCTCCCTGGTCCAAGCAGGTTCCACAGTCATATTCACTTTTTTATCACATTACCTGTACTCATATGCATCGACGTACCATTCACATACAACATGTGGATTTATATGACACTTATTTGCTGTTATTTCTCATTGAAACCCTTTTGTTAAGTGGCATCCGTACACCGCGATATGCCTTTGCCATGGGCTTCGTTTTACCCATAATACGGGAATCAAGTCCGAACACCTTCACGGAAGTTCGGCACCCCGAACTTATAGCATTATATGCATCATCTCTGAATCATGTCTTGGGTCTAATATTGGGTTTTCCCGGCTCCCATGTTTTGCTGCCTTACGTTCCGCTATATCGGCTAAGGCGGCATAGGGAGAACTACTGCGATTGTGTCCTAGTTCTTCCAGACGAGCACCTCAGTAGACAAAGCCGAAAACTTACTGTCATGATACGACAAGAGCTGGTCAACTGTTTGAGAGGTTGTAAAATGTTTAAGGATTTCTCCCGCATAATACCATAACCAATGCAGCGTGCGATGGATCGGTTCTTCTTCCGATCAGTTGCCTATAGGGCCCCTCGTGCGGTCTTCCGAACACCAGGGGTTGCGCCTACCTTCCTAATGCTCCTATGGCTAAGTGAGAATGATAAAGCCCTATAGTCCTATTTCCTGGTTCGCTGTGCTGAACACCTCCTTCAATGGACCCAACACTAGGGTAAGGAGTGATCAGGTTTATCCCGAACACCCCCGTAATTCTTATGAGGGGGGCAGAAGCCGATGACTGGGCAATTCTCAGGTTTAATATATAAAACGGCCGCGCAGGAGGGTAAACTTTTATAACAGGTAATAAATAATAGAAATGACCTGGTTCACACATTACAAAGGACAACATGACTGTATTCATGGAAATAAAATGTCCTTGGTGCATTGCTCCGCGGCAAGGCAGGATCCTTTCAGGACACTTTTATAATACAATTCGGGCTTGTGGTCCTCCTTTCCCTCTGGCGGTCCCTCGGTCATCATCTTTCCAGCATCCATCTTCCCCCAGTGCACCTTTGCGCGGGCAAAGGCCATTCGTGCACCTTCTATGTAGACCGACAGCTTGATTACATCAAGTCGAGGGCAAGCACTAACAAGTCGCTTCACGAGCCCAAGGTAGCTACCTGGAATCGGCTCGGCAGGCCATAACCGGATAATCAAATCCTTCATTGCTAGTTCGGCCGCCTTATGCAGTTCAATCAGCTGTTTCAGTTGATTGGCAAAAGGCACCAAATAGTTCGGTGCCAGATACCGCGACCAGAAGAGCTTATCTACAGTATTCCCCTCTTCGGCTCGGTACAGTTGGGCGGCATCAAATATGCTGTGAGGAAGTTCCGCGAGAAATCCAAACTTAAAATTATAAAGCATAATTTTCTCCTGAAATACTTGCTTTACATGGAAAAAGACCTTACCCGCCGTGATCTCCCTCGCCTCTTGGATCTCCTGCAGGGCGCCTTGGGTTTGCCTACGGGCATCGCACGCGACCTGATGAGCCCTGGTGATTTCGGATTCTTTCTCCGTTAAACTCTGCTCGAGGATCTCGCATTTTTTCATGGCCTCTTGGAGCTCTTGCCTAGCTTCCACAACCTTGGTATCGTACTTCTCACGAAGAGCCCGCTCTGCGGCTGCCTTTTCCTCGGCCTCGGCAACAGCCTTCTTTAGAGCCTCGACTTCGGTCATCACCCCTGGCGCAAATCATGACACATATTCTATCATACAGAAAATTCGTTCGCACTGAACGCAAACAAGATTTGTGCATACCTTGTTGATCTTCCAACTGCCTTTTTAACTGGCCAAGCTCCGCTTTGGCCCGCTCCAGACTTTGATTTAGTCCGGAATCCTCCATGGTATGAGCGGCAGTAGCCACTACAGACGCCTGCTTACAAAAGAAGAGAGATAGTTGTCATCAAATGAGTCTTCCTGCGAAAAATATATTTGATCCTCTGTCCGGTTCTTTCGTTCACCGGACAGTGTATCAGGGGCTACTATCCATACTATGACACTCTTCGAGACCATATAAAACATACCTCAAAACCTCTTATAAGGTCGATACAGGCTTCATTTAGTCCATTTTCAGCGGACTGAATCTTCTCAATCACCGCACCCATAAGGGCATGGTGTTCATCGATGATGGAGGCGCTCTTCAGCGCCGCAAATAAAGCACCCGACCCCTCTTGTTGGACAGAGGTTGCCGGTGGAACAGGGACGCCCTCTCCAGCCAAGGAAGGCTGCCTGCTTGATTCCGGAGCCGTATTCGTCTCCAAAACTGTGTTTGGCTGGGGGCCAAATTCAAGATGGGCCCCATCATCGACTCTTGTGGGGATCTTCTCCCCCATGTCTCCAGCCCCTGAAGTTTGACCTCCAGGCGCCGACTTCATGATTTTCGCCGCCCCTCCTTGGACGGAGTCCCTCTGGGACGAAGCCTCGGTGTTGACCACATGTTTGGGGGGAGGGGCCTTCGAAGGTGTCCTGCTCTTCATAGCATCCGAGCTCAGCAAATCCTTGGACGAGGATTGTTCGGAATGGGACACCGTTGAACTACAAAAAATATGGCTCAGGTTAAAATACTATGCCATGATGGGTCCGGACACATGAACGTGTTCAGATTTTATATACTTACGAGCTCACTATGCCGTGATGGGTCCGGACACATGAAAGTTTTTCCCCTTTTAGGCGACTCGGCCTCCAAGTCTACGGAGGCCGTCCTCTTCTTTCTTCCCCCTGCTGGGGATTCGTCTTCCTCCTCCTCGTCCTCTTCTCCCTACGGAGGCGGGTCGGGCACGGTGATGAAGGTCGCCCTAGGTCTTTTTGGCCTCCTTTTCGGTCTTCTTCTCCGGCACCTTGTAAGGCGTCGGGTCCAACATCTTCGTCAGAAGTGGGCCGGCCGGTTGCTCGGGCAGCGGGGCCAGACATTGGATCCGCCCTGCCTTCTTCATCTAGCCCTAGGAGAGTTGTGTAAAACATATTAAGCATTTCCCTTGAGTTATGCGAATAAAACATATGGTAACTTACCGAGCTTGCAGGGTGGGACAGTTGGTACCTGCCGTCCTCGGCCGAGTCTGGCCATGATTTGTCGAGCTTAAAAAGCACCTTCCATATGTCTTCGTGCGAGGAGCCAAAGAGCTCTCGCAGGGTCTGGTGCTTGGCCGGATTGAATTCCCATAGATTGCAAGTCCGGTGTTGACAAGGTAGGATCCAACAGACTAACATCACCTGGACTACATTGACAAGTTTGATATTCTTGTCTTCCATATCCTTGACGCGTGTCTGGAGCGCCAACAGTTCGTCGGACAAAGACCAGTCCAGGCCCTTCTTGAGCCAGGACGTGAGCCGTAGATGGGCTCCGGATTGGAACTCGAGTGTAGCGGCCCACTTTGCGCCGCGCGGCACAGTAATGTAAACCACTCCTGTTGCCACTCCCTAACAGAATCATTGAAGGTACCTGTTGGCCATGTGACGTTGGGAATCTTGCTCACCATAGCGCCCCCACACTCAGCATGCTCACCGCCCACTACCTTGGGCTTCACATTAAAGATCTTCAGCCACAAGCCGAAGTGTGGCGGGATGTGGAGAAAAGCCTTGCACATGACAATGAATGTCAAGATGTTGAGGAAGGAATTGGGGGATAGATCATGAAAATCGATCCCGTAATAATAAATGATGCCGTGAACAAATGGGTGGAGGGGAAACCCTAGCCCACGGATAAAATGAGGGAGGAATACGACCCTTTCGTGGGGTTCTGGGGTAGGGACGATTTGTCCCGCCGTCGGGAGAGGATGGCTGATTTTCTGGGCTAGATACCCGGCCTCCCGAAGTTTCTTGATGTCCTTCTTCCGGACGGTTGAGGCCATCCACTTGCCTCCTGCTCTGGACATATTTGGAATGGTTCTTTGTAGAAAATGCGAACTTGGGCGCTAGAGCTCGAGTGCGCAAGAATGGATGGGCAGGAAGGCGTGGATAAAAAGGTGGAACCCTTACCCCTTTATAAGGGCGGAAGAAACTATGTTCCTCCCCACCTGCCTGGTAAATTGGCTTATTCCCCAAGCACCATGATTAATGGCGTGGTTGGGTTACCCACACCTATATTGATGAGAATCCCGTGATAGGGGGACACGATCTTTGCATCGACAAGACGTGCCAAGAAAACCGCCTCGCTATATGTGCAGTTGCTGGTTGAGAAAAATGGTTCGAATAATAACTGGGGCCATGGCGTGATGTCACGTTATGAAAAGTTGTCAGCAGATTAGATTTGTGGAAATATTATACTCTCTATGGTGGTATGTGGAATTTGTTTTGCAGAGCCGGACACTGTCCTTGTGTTCAAAATCTTCTATGGAGTATTTGGAGGAGGAACCCGCCTTGCAATGTCGAAGACAATCTGCGTGCCGGACTCGTCATCATTGAAGCCTGGTTCAGGGTCTACTGAGGCAGTCCTGGATTAGGGGGTCCTCGAATAGCCGGACTATATATTTGGCCGGACTGTTGGACTATGAAGATACATGATTGAAGACTTAGTCCAATGTCCGGATGGGACTCTCCTTTGTGTGGAAGGCAAGCTTGGCAATTTGGATATGCAGATCTCCTCCCTTGTAACCGACTCTGTGTAACCCTAGCTCCCTCCGGTGTCTAGATAAACTGGAGTGTTTTAGTCCATAGGACAAGAACAATCATACCATAGGCTAGCTTCTAGTGTTTATCCTCTCTGATCTCGTGGTACATCAACTCTTGTAATACTCATATCATCAAGATCAGTCAAGCAGGAAATAGGGTATTACCTCCATCGAGAGGGCCCGAACCTGGGAAAACATTGTGTCCCCCACCTTCTGTTACCATCTGCCTTAGATGCACATTTCGGGACCCCCTACCCGAGATCCGCCGGTTTTGACACCGACAGTCGACACAAAGTCGGTCTGTGACATCCTTCTTCTAGGCAAAAATAACACCACAACCCAACGGAGATGAACTTGGTCTGATCAGACCCAGACGCTCCTGTTCACCGAGCTATTTCTTCCATTCCTTCAACTCCTTTGGTCCAAGCTTGTATGGACGCTTGCAAACTAGTTCCGTACCAGGCTCAAGATCAATAACGAATTCAACTGGCCGGTGAGGAGGCATTCCCGGAAGCTCTTCTGGAAAGATGTCTTGGTACTCACAAACAACTGGAATCTGCGAGATGGCATCCAACTCTCCCTTCACATTGAGAGAAAACAATCGAATGGTTTTGTCACGAGCGGCATAGATGATCACATCGTTAGAATAGTGTGTCAATTGAATCTCCCTGGCAGCACAATCAAGCTGAGCCTTGTTCTTAGAAATCCAGTCCATCTCGAGAATTAGATCAATATCTGAGTCACCAAGAATAATTGGAGAAGACAGAAATTTATAGTTTCCCAACTTGATAGAAACATCAGGAGCTATCAAACTACAGCTCAAACATTTACCCGAAGAAATGACAGCCATGGGTTTACCCAAATGTGAAGAATTAAATTCATGCTTGGCAAAAAACTGTCTTACATGAAACAATGCGATGCACCAGAATCGAATAATACTTTTGCAGGAATATCATTAATCGAAAGATTACCCATGATCACTTCTGAAGAATCCTCTGCTTGAGCTGCATTCATCATGTTCACCTTAGCATGCTTGGTATTATGCTTGACCACTGCATTGCTTGAAGATCTCACAGGAGGAGGAGGCGGAAGGAGCCTTTGGTTGAAGCACTTGTTTGCATAGTGACCTTTCTGCTGACACTTGTTGCAAGTCACCTCTGAGAGGGACGATGTTAAGGAGCATTAGACATTGGAGCTTGAGTCTGCGACTTGTTCTGATAGCCTGGGTTGGGTGGGTTGGAAGATCCATGGCTACCTTTGCTCTTCTGCTGGTAGGCTGACAAAACGGAGGAGGAGGAAGCGAGAACTTCTGTTGCTTAGCTGCCACTTGTGAGGAAGAAGAAGACTGAACTGCATCCCCGACTCTCTTCTTAGAAGCCTCACACTTGAGCTGAGTAGCTTCTTGCTTGAGGGCCATGTTATAGAATTGACCGAACTCTGTCGGCTCAAGAAGAACGAGAGCTAACTATAGATCTTCTCTGAGGCTACCTCTGAATTGATAGATCATACTATATTCATCAGGAACGTCTTGTTTAGCGAATCGAGCAAGTTTCTGAAACTGGATATTGTATTGATACACAGACATGATGCCTTGCTTGAGATTGTGGAACTCCTCACGCTTGCTCTCAGCAACACTTGGTGGAATATGATGAGCTTTGAAGTCTTGGCAGAAATCATCCCAGGTAATCACACGACCTCCTCTGGAATCTTTGTACTGTAGATACCAATCAGCAGCTTGGTCCTTGAGTTAAAACAAAGCAAACTTGACAATGTCCTCAGGCCTGACATTGCTACATTAAAAATGCTTGCAGATGTCCACGAGCTAATCCTCGGTGTCTGGGGCCTTGACACAGTTGCTGAAAGACTTCGGCTGGTATGCAAGGAACTGGTTGAGGGTAGCAAACTAAGGCTGATTGTTGAAATTCCCTTGGCCTTGATTTCCTTGGTTGCCTTGACCTTGGTTGCAATCTTGCAAGAGTTGCAAAAGCATCTGGGTGTTGGCGTTGGTGGGTGCCATGACAGCTTGGCATGCCTCCGGAGGTGGAGGTGGTGGCGGATTCTGACGCGTTGGAGGAGCCATCCTAAAGAGGGTGACATTCGTTAGAATCTTGATAGACAAATATACAAGTTGAATCAACGGATAAAAATTGCAACATATAGTCTTCACAATAAACATTCGAACATGGATTGAACGAATGAATTCGAAAGTAAATCATCACACATCCATTAAGGTGAGAAGCCACTTAGATAAAGGTTGATGAATGAAGCAACAAGGCACGAATAGGAACAATCTGCTAGGAATGGAATATAGCAAAAGTAGAGCAAGGAAAAGACATGCTATATTACTCCATAATTGCAACCAGAGGCACGAGTGGATAGAGCATAACCATATGTTCAAAACATCCGTACTGAAGTATCTCAAAATAAGCTTGGATCTCATGGTATCAACAAGTTTACATAGCATCAAAATATATCAGGAAAAGGAGTTAGCAAAACTACTAAGTGCCTGAAAACTGCAACATTATGAAGCCTACTTTGCATGCTTGTGCAAGTCATCACATAGATCACGAAACTACAAGCCTGGCACCCCTGTAAAGATGGCATGATGGAGATCAAAACACATGCAGACCTCATTCTCATAGGATGCACACACAAAATGCAACGAAAGGACAAATCACCATGTTCTGTTAAGAACCAACAGTTAATAATTTTAGCGATCTTGCAACAATGAAAATGGCATCAATATGGAGAGTAACATACATGCAAATGCCACTAATTTGAAGATCTTAACAAGACGAATATTTCAACATATCATATGCATGAATCAGAGCTACGATCACCGAGATATGGCATGATGAAGGAGGCATAAAAATAATGCCGGGAAAAGACTTAGACGAAATATCACCTACGGAAAACAGATCTAGGGTTTCGGGGCATACAAATCGAGGTTGACCGGAGCTTCGCCGGAGTTGGGGGAAGGGGCGGCCGGAGGTGCCGGAGGCTCGACGCGGGGGAGGAGGTCACCGGAGGGGGCGCTGGAGTGGGGACGCCGACGAGGGACTCCGTGAGCGGCGCGGAGGAGGCGGCGGGGAGCTTCGCGCGGGCCGGCGGCGAGCTTCACGCGTTGGCGGAGACGACTGGCGTCGGGCAGCGCATCAGCCGAGCAGCGAGGGCGTGGCGTCGGGCAGCGCGTCGGCCGAGCAGCGAGGGTGCGGCGTCGGGCAGCGCGTCGGCCGAGCAGCGAGGGCGAGGCATCGGGCGGCGGGGAGGAGCCGCGGGAGGCGCGGGGGAGCGGGATGGCGGCTGCAAACGACCGGGCCGAGAGGGCCCCGCCTGGGTCCTGGCGGGCTGGCGGCGGCGCGGGGATGTGGGCGCGGGATGCGTCCAATTGCGGGCGGACACGTGGCGGCGGTGGAGGTTGCGGACACATCCGTCGGTGGGGGAAGATGTGTTCGGTGGCGGAGAGGGGAAAATTTAGGGTTTCATCTGCGCGAATTTCAGGGAGTGCACAAATTTATTGGTAGAGGGAGCTAGGAGTGTCCAAATGAGGTGCGGTTTTTGCCCACAGGATCGTGTTCCAATGACGGAGAGCATGGAGGGGGTTTAGATTGGTTATTGTGCTGTTTTGGAGGGGTGTTGGGCTGCAACACAAAAGAGGCTTTTGCGGTTAGCCGTTTAACCGTTGGGACATCAAACGACCTCGAATTGGAACGAAATTTGACAGGCGGCCTACCGGTGATGTGCGAAGGCCACTCAAAAAATCTCAACCCATTCCAAGAACGTTTTCCTGCAGCTCAAGAACAAGACAAGAGGGGTGCACCGGGTGCATGTGGGATTGACGGATTGTGAAATGGACAACAGGGAAAATGCTCGGATGCATGAGACGAAGACGTATGCAAATGCGATGCACATGTTGACATGAGATGAGATGCATGACATGAATAAAATGCAAAACAAAGACAAAAGCCCAACCACGACGGAAATATCATATCACATAGCCGAAAATGGCAAGAGTCGGAGTTACAAATATGGAAAGTCATATCCGGGGTCTTACAACGGCCCACACCCCAATTCGGATTGGGCTTGGGGGGCGCCCCCCCTACAAGGCCTCCTCCTGCTCTCTCCTACTAAGGCCCATACACTCCCCGGGGAGTTTCGGTAAACCCCTGGTACTCTGGTAAATGCCCGAAGTCACCCCGAACCATTCGAATATATAGCCTTCAAATATATCGATCTTTATGTCTCGACCATTTAGAGACTCCTCGTCATGTTCGTGATCATATCTGGGACTCTAAACCTTCGGTACATCAAAACACATAAACTCATAATACCGATCGTCATCGAACGTGAAGCGTGCGGACCTACGGGTTCGAGAACTATGTTGACATGGCCGAGACTCATCTCCTGTCAATAACCAATAGCGTAACCTAGATGCTCATATTGGTTCCTACATATTCTACAAAGACCTTTATCGGTCAAACCGCATAACAACATACATTGTTCCCTTTGTCATCGGTATGTTACTTGCCCGAGATTCGATCGTCCGTATCTCAATACCTAGTTCAATCTCGTTACTGGCAAGTCACTTTACTCGTTCTATAATGCAACATATCATAACTAACTCATTAGTCACATTGCTTGCAAGGCTTATAGTGATGTGCATTACCGAGAGGGCCCAAAGATACCTCTCCGATACACGGAGTGACAAATCCTAATCTCGATCTAGGACAACTCAACAAACACCATCGGAGACACTTGTAGAGCATCTTTATAGTCACCCAGTTATGTTGTGACATTTGATAGCACACTAAGTGTTCCTCCGGTATTCGGGAATTGCATAATCTCATAGTCATAGGAACATATATAAGTTATGGAGAAACCAATAGCAGTAAACCAAACAATCAAAGTGCTAAGCTAACGGATGCCTCAAGTCAATCACATCATTCTCTAATGATGTGATCCCATTCATCAAATGACAACTCTTTGCCCATGGGTAGGAAACTTAACCATCTTTGATTAACGAGCTAGGCAAGTAGAGGCATACTAGTGACACTTTGTTTGTCTATGTATTCACACATGTACTAAGTTTCGGGTTAATACAATTCTAGCATGATTAATAAACATTTATCATGATATAAGGAAATATAAATAACAAATTTATTATTTCCTCTAGGGCATATTTCCTTCACTACTAAGTTGACGCGTACGCAGGGCTTTGTCAACTTAGTCAACAAACGATTCTAGCAGCAGTGACCGTTGGATTTGAATCGAACGGCCCTGCTGCTTCTTCAATCATTGCTCTTCCTGCACCAGCTGCCCAAACCAGCACCGGTGAGACTGCCTGCTCCTGCCTCCAGTTGTCGGCTGTGTTGTCGCTGAGGCCTCACCGCCCCCTACTATTCCCACCGTTGCCCAGGCACTACGGCAACGGCAGCCTCGCACCGCAGCCGAACCAGTGAACCCTTGTACTCCTCTCCGCGTGGGCATCCACTACCGCGTCTTCCCCGACTCTGGGTCGTCCCCTTCCTAGGCCTCGCCGTCGTCCACCGCCTTGTTGCTCTCGGCGCGGCGTGGTCAATGTGGTCATGGAACAACTTCTGTCGGAAGACTACTGTACGTGGAGAGGCTGACAGCAGGGTCCACAGCCACAAAAAGGAAGTGCCTCCTTATTATTCGCTAAATAATTATTCTTGCACCTGATATTAGGGACCCACCGGACGGGCCACCATATTTCGCTCCCCCTTGACTATTTGGACCCACCATCTACATCTTCCCATGCAAGGAAGTGCCTCCTTTTCATCCCTGACAGTGGGGACCCACCTGGTCGAAGTTTATGTACCGTTGTCATTCTGGCCGCGAACATGTACATACATACTGGTCGTTCATTCTGTCTGCTGGCTGCAGTGATGAACCGTGGCCGAGTAAGGAAGGACACATGTCGTAGTAGAGGGGCGCACGTAGCATGTACATGCACGTACAACTAGGGTGCAAGAAAGTAAATACGGTCACGTGTGTACATAAGGGCGGGGTCTCGAACGCCTACTCACGCATACGTACGGCCAGGGCTCATGCACATGGTTGGGTCGGAACGGAGAAACTGCGTCGTTGTGTTCATCGGGAGCCAACCGGCTTGGACGGAACAGCCGATCGAAATGAGGCTTGGCATACAGTAGAACAGAGGAAACGTCCTTGTGTTCGACCGGCCACAGTTGAAACGGGATCATGTTCATCGAGAGGGGTCTGGCGTACCACAAAATAGAGGAAACGGACTTCTCCTGGACCTCCTACAGTCGAAACGGGGTCCTGTTGATCGGGAGGGGTGAGGCGTACCGCAAAACGGAGTAAACGGACTTGTGTTGGAGCGCTACGGTCAAAACAGGGGTCATGTTCATCAGGAGGGGTGTGGCGTACCGCAAAACAGGATGCCACGGGCTACTGTTCAACTCCACCATCGACCTCCTCCAGCCTCCACGGGGCTACTGTTCATCCACCATCGACCTCCTCCAGCATCCACCTGCGACTGTTCATCCACGGGATCCTGTTCATCCAACTTCCACTCCTCCTCCACCGGCTACTGTGCAACCAGCCCTGTCCACGGGATCCTGTTCAACCACCCCTCCATAGGCTACTATTCATCCAACCTCCACTGGCTACTGTTCAACCAGCCCTCCACGGGGTCCTGTTCATCCAGCCCTCCACGGGGTCCTGTTCATCCACCCCCAACTGGCTCAATCGAGGTCCTGTTCATCCAGCGTCAACGGCCTCTACTACCACATGGTCCTCTTCATCCACCCCCCACTGGGAACTATTCATCCAACCCCTCCCCCAACAACGCTCACTGTTCATCAAGAGGCAGCATCGTTCGGCTTTAGTTAGCAGCTGTAGCAAAGAAATCACTCAGGTTCAGTTAACAGCAAGGGATCGATCGGGGTTCAGTAACGTAGCGAGTGCAATCGCTCGGGTTCAGTTAGAGCCCAACGTCTCGCTCGGGTTCAGTTAGAGCGCGACGCCTCGCACACACGCGTGTACGTGTACGAGAGAAACGCGCAAACCTCCGTGCATCGCTCAGCCCGAACCACCCACCCTAACCAGGAACTCCCCGATATTTTCCTTGCCCTCACTTCTACCATGATTTTTTCCGTCATGGACGGCCCAAAGAATGCCATGCAGCTGCGTCTCCGACCCGCCCAGGACGAAAGCCCCATTTTCTGTCATGATTTTTTGTCATAGAAGTAGGATCCCACCACATCTATGATGATACCGGGTTTTGTCACAATTATCGTCATTGAATTGTCATAAGCATAACAGAAAAAATTTGTTCGGCCCAAAATGCCATGGATGTGTCTTTTTTTGTAGTGGACCCGCTCCACGAATGCGATATTCAACTCGATCGACCCCTACTTCACTGACGCCGCAGCCTCATTAGGTTATTCGATTTGTACTCCTTCGGTTTTTCTCTTCTTTATCATGGAAATATTCACTTATCATATATGAGCTTTCTGGTATGTCGACAGGTGCGGCAACCAAAGCACCAGAGCCGCTTCAGCAATGGCATCAGCCAGCCCAAACTCTACTGCAACACGGGCACCATCAATGATCATTAGCTTTCACGTATGACTACGATACCCATACGCCACCGAGAATCAGGTAGTATTACCAACGGCCGGCGCCTACGTTCACTTTCTTAGCATAAGCACAGCACCTTCAAATTTCTTCAGGACATCATTCAATTTTTCATCAGACGCATTCTTCTGCTTACACCTGTAGGGCCATACGTGTGGCAGTGAATAGGTTACATGTGCTAAATTATAAACCAGTGCACATATAGTTACAATGCTTTTGTTTTGTCCTAAGTATTAGTGTACTCCCTAGATATCACTGCCTATTATTTTACTTCTTGCATGCTATATTTATGATAATGGTGTTGTTCTGATGCCACCTGTTTGTTACATCAGACTGCTTCTATGGCCAAGTCTGGATACTCTAACTTAGCTAGAGCTTAGAGTTAGTTTCTGGCTCATGACTAACCCTGAACTAACTCTAGCCAAAGAGGTGTTTGGATGACCGTGTTAGATTGACAATAAATGCACTAGGAGAACTAGCTCCAATTAGCACCTCTTGGGTGGGATAATTTTTTGGGTGGGTTAGATGCAACTAGCTCAAACTAGCCCTCATGTTTTTATACTTTAGGACTATTTGATCCCAAACTATCTCAAACCCATGGATCCAAACAGGACCTATGTTCTCCATGCTTAATTACACATCAGCAAACTAGCTTGTGGTTCCACTACTTTTTGTTCGTTTTACCCTACATTTTCTGATGCAAGCTATTAGCCTACATTTTCCGAGCCTCTGTTCATTACCTTTTTGTGCGTTCTTGATCTTCCCAAGTTGCATGACTAATTTGATGCTCCTATTCATTATGGATCTGCCAACCCCATCAAGCAAAATATTTGTTCTTTTGGGGTTGGCATCTCGAACAAGCATACAAATAGAGTGAAGCACATATATTTTCGTGTAAGCACACACCCTTCTTTCATTAGTTTAGAATAACCATTGATGATCAATTCAAACCAGTGCATGTGATTAAATTAATTTTACCTAATAGAGGGGGAAGAATAAACAACATCGACTAGATTTGCAACCATGGGATGCTGACGATATCTTCAAAGAACATTGCAACAGCAGCGATGCTTCACATCACCATATGGTAAGCCAGTGTGTTTTAGTACATGTGAAATGTAATGCGTGTGGGCTTCTTTCTGGGCTTTGTCCCTCAACCTGTAATCCTACAGAATTACAAATAGTTCAGTTGTCTACTTTGTTGTATTGCTTGATTCGAATGCTTGTTTTTTACTTGTTAGGCTATACCCGAGTTAGGCCAATATGTCAGCAGTGCCTACTCTACTATCGTAAAGAAATGCATGCGTAATTAATTTGACTCTTTAACTTTTCCTGTGAACTTCATCACAAGACTGTCTTCCTAGTTTATATGAGGACACACTGTTTAAGTGCTTTCTCAGTTTATTTCAACTACTTATATGCCTGGGCAACCTAAATATAGCAGTGGTACACTGCCTTTCATCTTACCATTTTAATTTTTTTTTCGGCTAATGCTACTTCGATCCATTTAAATATAGATTGCCATGCTCGACAATAATTCGTATGATGTTTACCATGTAAGCTTACTGCCCGGATAATGCGATAACTATCTCTTACTTTTGTCTAGCCGAAACCTTTCAGGATGCCGTTCAGACTAGGACACAATGTACAACCCCATAGTCTATTTGTGGAAGCAGTGCACCATCCATGTTACCAGATGGTAGAAGTTCAGTGGCAACACCGTTGGAGAGCAGTCTGAGCACAGATATTACAGTTCTTGAGGCACTACTAGAGGCAGAAAGAGATGGTGTGGCTGCCATGAATGAGGTAATCTTGATCTTGAGGCTCGAAATTATGCAATTAGATGCACGCCGACCCACACCCGAGCCAGAGTAAGTAAGAATGTTGCATTTGAAGACAGAGGAGGTCCTGCTGCTTCTACCATCTGAAGCCCAGGGTGATCCCAGTTCTTCTTTAGATACCAGTTGAAATTGTCATTACACAAGTATACATGCATGTTGTGTCATGTCTTTGAATGGATTATGTTGTAAGAACCCTTTGTTGTCCATGTGTTGTAATGATCTGCATTTTTTAAACGAGGTAATCCTCAATAATTGTATGATTTACATAAGGTGAACTGTTTTTCATGTGAGAAGATTGTATTCGATGAAATAACTGTTTGACTCAAAGTGTATCCAACATACTGAATTCGAAGATCACACCATTTCTAAATCATATTCATATATAAAGGTGGAATAAATCTTTGTCGTGGTTTTGAAGAAATATTTCCCTAATAATAAAGCACAGATTAACTCCGTGGATTCACCGTCACAATACGCTTCTTCCCGTGAATTTATGCTTTTAGTTCGAATTTAAAACATATACGTGAGGTGGTACTAAATTTCGTCCATACAATTTCATTTTCATAGCTTCCTATCACATGGGCCAGAAAATTTGCGATGGGCCATAGGCCGCCGCCTACCCGGCTCCAGCCGGATGCATGCCGGCCGCTCTGGCACGGTGGCCACAACTAAAAAGGAAACATTTCGTGAGCGCCGACCCGCACCCGAGCTAGAGCGAGCCCTACCCGAGCGAATCATCCTGAGCTTTTCCCTCAAGCCGCCGCCACAACTCATCCCGCAGGCCGCCACCGCCGCCGCCGCACCTCACCCCGCTCTCCGCTACCGCTGCACCTCACCCCGCTGGCCAAGGTAACCTCACAAGTCTTCGCTTTCCCCGTCGCCGTCAGCTTCCTTTACATTGGACGATCCTCCTCGACATTAAATGATGCTGACCCGCCTCTGCCTACTATTTGACGCAGGTGCTTGAGGAAGCAACGACTGTGGTGAGAGGACCTTAGGGACGCCATGGAGTTGCTGGGGCAGCCCAGTTCAACGTGGGAGGGAGGCGCCCCAGCCACAAGCTGAAGTGTAGTTGCGCTGCAGCATATGCGGGAGCGCCAAGTGCGGCCTCTTCACATGGGTTAGGGGTATGGCACATCCTTGGAATTTCTTCCTCCCCTCCCCTTTTCGCGTGGATCAATGGGTGGGTAGTTTGTGGATGGCTAGAGGCAAAATTGTTAATGGCTATGTGTCGGTGGGAACGACACCTATGGGATCACAAGAATCCCTACTGAGGTTAGTGGGGCGCGGGGTCGTGAGAAGAGCGGATTAAACAGATAGCACACGGTTCGTTTATCCAGGTTCAGGCCGCGAGGATGCGTAAAACCCTACTCCTGCTTTGGTAGATTGTATATCTGTGTTCTTGAGCTAGCTATGGGGCGTGGGGACCTCCAAAAAGCCGAATCCTTCCTCTGGTCACCTCGGGCCTCCTTTTATAGAAAAAAGGGGTTGCCACAGTGGCACACAGGAGGTGGAAAGGGTACAATGATGCGAGGTTATCCTTCACATCACATGACAAGGCGCATTTAATGCGTCTTGCTTAGGTGTCCTTGCTTTATCGGGGACGGGGGAGAAACCTGTCTCGTCCGTCGCCGCTCCTTCTTGTGTCGACATGCACCCTGGCCAGCGACGCCTGCGATGCCATGTAGGTAGGCAGGCAGCTGAGGTGGCGCAGTGGTGGGTCTTCACGAAGATCTGCATGCCGCCACTGGGGTGCCTGCCCAGCTGGTTGGGTCGGCAGTTGCATGCATGCGGTGGTGGAGGTTTAGTCGGCATGGGCCTGATGGTGCCCTGCATGTGTCCTCGGCAAGGGTCTTGCCGAGGCGCCTGCTGTCATCCCCGGCAAGGCGCTTGTCGGGGGCCTTGTGGTCTTCCTTGGCTGGGATCCCGCCAAGGGTTTTCGTCTCCGTAGTGCGTATCTGATCTTGAATGTCTTCACAAAGATCTGCTTGCCACCACGGGGATGTCTCCCGAATCCTTGCCCTTTGGGGGTAGTGGACTCAAGGGTGATTTGCTCCGTAGGTGCGGGACGAGTCGCCGCGGCAAGGGTCTTGCCAGGGCTGCTAGAACTGTCTCCCGGCAAGGATCTTGCTAGGGGAGTCCGCTTCGTACCCTTTGCTCTTTGTGGTCTTGGCCTTGGCGTCGTTCTAGTTCTCTTGAGCTTCGGTCTTACCCTGGCTCACCTCCCTTGCCTTGCTTGGTGTGGTGGTATCCGCGGCTCAGACTGCCCGTGCACAGATATAGGGGTACAAAAAGTGTACCCCTCTTTTTGTACACCGACAGGAGCCCCCGGGCCTGGGCCACAGATAAGCACAACGTGTTGTTGGGCTAGGCCTAAAAACGGTGCGCGGGCAGGCGGGGCGGTTTTTACCGCGGTAAGATTCTTTGCGCACTGTGCTTCCCACGATTCCCGCGCGTGGCGCGGCATGGGGAGGCATGTGTGACGTGGGCGGCATGTGTGGGGTTGGTTCCCGTGGGCATGCGTCACATCACAATTAATGTGAAAGGAGGCGGCCCATGTTTTCCCCCATAAGAAGGAATAACCATGGGCGCGCTGCTCACTTTCTCCTCTTTCCTCGTGCCTTCTCCAATCTCAGAGCCGCCGTTTCCTCTCTTCCTTCCCTCCTAAGCTTCCGCCGTCGCCCGTCGTCGTTGCTTCGCCATCCCCCTCCCTCAGTCGCCATGGCGCCCAAATCCGCCAAGGGCAAGGGGGTGGCTAAGGGCGCTGGGACTGTGGAGCCGCCGGAGAGTGCGCTATTGGGGGACCGGACGAAATCCGCCTTCTTCTTCCCCTCGACGGTTGATGTTTGTGAGCTCCGGGCCTCCTTCAGGCCTCTATGGGGAGTGAAGACGGGGGGAGAGAATTCGGGACATCCGGCGACGCGCGTCATTCCTGTCGCTTGCGCCGATCCTGCCCCAAATCGGTATCCCTTTTTCATCAATTATCTTTCTTGTGGGTTATGTCCCCCTTTTCCGATTTTTTCTGCAACATCATGCACACCTTCGGCTTTCGCCTCTTAGATTTTACTCTGAACGCGGTGGCGTGCATGGCTTTCTTCGCGCATCTTTGCGAAGGCTTTGCCGGGGTGTAGCCCAACACGGCACTCTTCCGCTATTATTTCTCCCCTCGGATCCAACCGGGAGGTGCCATCTCTGGTTGCGTCACCTGGATCCCAAGATCCAAGGGGGCGTACCGCGACGGCGCCGTGAAGGAGAGGTGGGAGGAATGGCGTGGCCGGTGGTGCTGGATTGAAGATGAAGACCCATGGAATTCTGCAAGGTCCGCCGAGTGCCGCCGGTCCACGGCAGTGATTGTAGTGATGTCGACATCGCCGATGGGAGGCTCACTGTCGCCACCACCAGGATTCTCCGGCTCACCCGGGCTGGACTCACCCTTGAGATGATCGGGGCGGACTACATTCATCGCGGGATCGCCCCGTTGCACAACAAGGGGAGGCCAGCCTGGCTTCTTATGAATTCGGCTGACATTATGCGAGGTCGAACGGATCGGCAAGGCCGCGAGGGCTGCCACAAAGGTCGGCAAGGCCACCAAGGGGCCGTTTTTCAAGTTGCCAGCGGGGGTGGTCCCGTTGTGCAATAATTCACGTCGGTCCGAGATCATCGCTATGATGCCGGACTGTAACGCGCACAGCCTGTCCCGAGCTGGAAGGAGCCGAAGGATGCTGATGTGCAGCAATTCTTTGACACCCTGATCGAGGTGTATGTCAATGCTGACGCCGAGCAGTGGCTTGTCATGGACACCACCCAGGCAAAGCTGGACTACATCGCCACTAGGGCGAGGGAGGCATAGCTCGCCATGGAGGCCGGCAGCGCCGGGGGTGTGGAGGACAAGGCCGCAACAGCTGCGGAGGAAGAGGAGCTCACCCGGTGGGCGGCGGCCTCCGGGGAGGTTAGCAGCGCCGACACGGGAGCTCCGCTTGTCGAAGATGCGGCCGACGAGTCGTCGGGGGAGGAGGATGTGGCGGCGGGCTCGACGCCAGCCAGGGGAAGAGAGCGAGTCCTGCGGCGGGCTGCGCGACCTCAATTGACCCTGGAGGGGTCCGGGCGTCATACGAGGGCCACGGCATCGAAGAGGCTGACGAAGGCCACTGAGAAGAAGAAGACAACTACCCCTTCCCCATCTGGGCGTGCACAAACCCCGCCTTCTTTGCCTCCTCCGGCAGATGTCGACTCGGATGTTGACGTGGAGCTCCCTTTTGATCTTGGGCCTCTCAGCCCGAAGAGGAAAAGGGGAGTGGTGGAAGACGAGGAGATGGATGATGAGTAAGTACTCCGTTCCTTACTGCGATTTCCATTCCTCTGAATTAAGTCACTCATCTTGATCTGTTTTTGCTTTTGCAGGGATGCAGAGATGTTGGCCCAGAGGGTGAAGAGGGCGAAGGCCTCGGCGAGCAGTCAACCCCCGGCTGGCGCTTCAAAGACGCCACTGGTGGTGTTGAGCATCCCGGACAGCAGCCCCCGGCACAGCCCCCAGCGTACGTTCGTCACCCTCCTCTTATTCGACACGTGGTAGGCATTCGATGCTATGGTGTTGACCTTGTCGGGTTTGCAGGAGGGGAGTGGTAGCAGGAGGAGCCGCAGAGGGCTACCCCAACGCACCACCCCCATCGACTACGCCGCCGCGAGGGGCGTCCCCGGCAAGGGCATCTAGCACGGAGCCCACACCCATGGAGGAAGAGGGGAACTTGGGCGTTGGTGACTCTCCCACGGCGTCAAATGCTGGCGGGGGGGGGGGGGCCTTCTGCTTCACAGCCTGGCACTGGTGAGTCGCCTGTCCTCCGTCTCTGTTTTTTCCTTATTCTTTTTCTTGGCTTCAATGCTGCCATTACTACCCAGGCCCTCCTTCAATAGGTATGGAGTATGTAGATACTATTGTTGGGAATATTGCTGAGGAGGCCGCGGAGGAGGCCGACATGATTGCCGCCGAGGGGGCTGCCAGAGATGCTGACGAGGCCGCCGCTGATGAGGCCGCCAAGAATGCTTCCAAGGACACCGCTGCGGGGGCCGCCAAGGCGACCGGTGAGGCTTCTGCCGAGGGCGCCAGCGGTGGGCCCACCGGGGAAGCCGGCAAGGCCACCGCCGAGGAAGAGGTGGTTGATGATCAGCCTCCTTCCTCCTCAACCTCAGGCCCTGGCAGATACCTAAAGGTGGGCAACGATCTTTTCATCCATCTTCCAGGGGTGTTAAGTTCCTGAGCGCCCGTCGAAGGGGAAGTCTTTGACGGCGAGGTGCTTGCTGCCACCGGGCTCGAGCTTGTCGATGAGCCCTGCGTTGGCGGCGATGGTTCTCCAGAAGAGCAGCTTTTTCGTGCCATGGGGGCCAATTTCCGGAAGCTCCAAGCGCTCTACCGTGCTCGCCTGGACAAGGTCAAGTCCAGGATGGCAACGATGGACAACGCGGAGGTGGACTTCAAGGCGCACGTTGCTGAGATGCAGTCCTGGTTTCACCAGATTCGCGAGGAGTAGAGGGCCTTTCAGGAGGAATTGGCCAAGCGCGATGTAGAGCTCACCATGAAGATGGCTGACATCGAGAAGGCCCAGGAAAAGGTGGTGAACTTGGCTGCCGCGGCCGAGGCCACCCGGAACCAGCATCAAGACGCATTGGATTCCCAGGAGAGGACCTCTCCATGCGTGAGGCGAAGCTTGCCGCAATGCTCTATGGCAAGGATGAGGAGCTCGAGGCCCTTGTCGTGCGACGGACTCGCGAGCTGGAGCAGAGGCACAAAGATGCACTCGATGCCCAAGCTCTGGCCCATGCCGGCGAGGTGAAGGAGTTGGAGGTAGAGCGGGATGAGCTGAAGGAGTAGGCCCTCAAGCTATCCAACGAGAAGAGCACGCTCAACAGCACCTTGGTAGAGGCGCAAGGAGCGGTCATCAGCAGGGCTGGGGAGCTCTCCGAAGCGCAAAACTCCATCAGAGATCTCAAGCTGAAGCTGGAGAATCTCGAGAAGATGTTGTCGGAGAGCACGGCTCGGGAGGAGACCTTGACCAGGGGCCTGGAGGAGGACAAGCAGCTGCGGGCCAACGAGGCCGCCTCCCACCAGGAATATGTGGCGGGCGAGAACAGATGGATCAGCCGTCTGGAGGACGTCACCGGCAGGGTCACCTCGCAGTTGGCCACCATGGGGATGCCAAACGTGAGGTATGCCCCTGAGCGCAGCGGGACCGTCAACGCCAAGCTGACCCAATTCTTGGAGGGCGTCCTTGGAGCCTTGGCTTATCTTCACTCCAGCAGAGCGGCCATGTTGGCCGGGGAGGCCCGGAGACTTTGCCGGAGGGTCGTGACCAAGGTCCTCACCAAGATGGCGTACTGGAATCCCGACCTTGACTTCGAGGCCGCGATGGATAGCTTGCCGAATGGTACTGACCTCACGGTGCTCAAGGAGCGCATGAAGCCCATCATCAGCAGTATCGACGAAATCAAGAGGGTGGAAGGCCAGCGTTGGGATTAGGCATCCCGTTCTTCTTCTCCACTGCGGGTTCCCGACCAAGACAAATTTTATCTTTAGTTAGAACCGCAGCAATGATGTGATGTAACATAACTTTTGCAGTACTCTTAATTTCATGCACTTTATTTTCCCCATTCAATTCCTCTTTGTATGCGCGCCCTACGTCGATTGGGTAGGCTCGCCGGTGCGGAAGCCCCTAGCGGTGTTTTGGGGACGGATCCCCATGGGCCTGCTGGGTATGCGTGTTGCCGAATGAGCCACCTTTCCATTCTGAACGCGGCTGCTCGAACTGTCGAGCTTGACTCGAGTCAGAATCGAGGGCGTTGTTGATCGCGGAAGGCTACTCTGCCATTCTCGATGCAGCCGCTTGAGCTGTTGAGCGGACTCAAAACAGGGTAAGGGCATTGCCGATCGTGGGAGAGCCCCCCTGGCGTGCAGGTTTCTCATACAAAGGCGTGACATCTCCGGGGGGAATAACCTCATATAAGAAGGATAGAACAAATAAGGGTTCAGTGCAACTTAGCTTCTGTTTGCAATCGCTCGAGTGCCGATCTTCTGTCCTCCTTTCTTCTCCAAGGGTCACGAAGATGAAGGAGTGCCGGGCTAACTGCTAAAGCCGATTCTCACAACTGCGTTCCCCTACCTGGCGCGCCAAACATCTCGGTGGGAACAACACCTATGGGATCACAAGAATCCCTGCTGTGGTTAGCGGGGCGCGGGGTCATGAGAATACCTATTGTGGTTAGCGGGGCGCAGGGTCGTGAGAAGATCTTCGGTGGGAACAACACCTATGGGATCACAAGAATCCCTACAGATAGCACACGGTTCGTTTATCCAGGTTCGGGCCGCGAGGATGCATAAAACCCTACTCCTACTTTGGTGGATTGTATATATGTGTTCTTGAGCTAGCTATGGGGCGTGAGGAGCTCTAAAAATCTGAATCCTTCCTCCGGTCGCCTCGGACCTCCTTCTATAGAAAAAAGGGGTTGCCACAGTGGCACATAGGAGGTGGAAAGGGTACAGTGCTGCGAGGTTATCCTTCGCATCACATGTCAAGGCACATTTAATGCGTATTGCTTAGGTGTCCTTGCTTTATCGGGGACGGGGGAGAAACCTGTCTCGTCCGTCGCCGCTCCTTCTTGTGTCGACACGCGCCCTGCCAGCGACGCCTGCGATGCCATGTAGGTAGGCAGGCAGCTGAGGTGGCGTAGTGGTGGGTCTTCATGAAGATCTACATGCCGCCATGCGGGGGCCTGCCTAGCTGGTTGGGTCGGCAGCTGCATGCATGCGATGGTGGAGCTTTAGTCGGCGTGGGCCTGATGGTGGCCCTGCGTGTGTCCTCGGCAAGGGCCTTGCCGGGGCCCCGGCAAGGGTCTTGCCGAGGCGCCTGTCGTCATCCCCGGCAAGGCGCTTGCCGGGGGCCTTGTGGTCTTCCTCGACTGGGATCCCGGCAAGGGTTGTCGTCTCCTTAGTGCGTATCTTATCTTGAATGTCTTCACAAAGATCTGCATGCCGCCATGGGGATGTCTCCCGAATCCTTTCCCTTTGGGGGCATTGGACTCAAGGGTGATTTGCTCTGTAGGAGCGGGACGAGTCGCCGCGGCAAGGGTCTTGCCGGGGCTGCTAGAACTGTCTCCCAGCAAGGATCTTGCCGGGGGAGTCCACTTCGTCCCCTTTGCTCTTCGTGGTCTTGGCCTTGGCGTCGTTCTAGTTCTCTTGAGCTTCGGTCTTACCCTGGCTCACCTCCCTTGCCTTGCTTGGTGTGGTGGTATCCGCGGCTCAGACTGCCCATGCACAGTTATAGGGGTACAAAAAGTGTACCCTTCTTTTTGTACACTGACACTATGATTTGTCATTCATGTTATCATGGATCCCAGAGCAAAGTTTATCTTATCCTTCATAGTTAGTCGCCCATATTGGATAATTTGACCAGATTTTCTATCTGGAGACGATGTGTACAGGAACCTGCAGGAAAACTTCAATCAGAGTAATAGCCGGAGGTGCATCTGTGCAATGTTGAACTATCCAAGTAGATCTTCTTCGTCTGCAGCTTGACAACTGCAGGAAGACTTTGCCTTGAGTAAGCATGCTCATGTACATGACAAGAGGCAGTATGTTAGTCAGGAGCCTGACTGTGGGAAGGTACATCCAACAAAATGGGAATACATTTAACATTACACCTTTACCAATGGTACATTAACATTAGCGAACCTTCCTATTTACTAGCATTGACGAGTTTTCCAGTAATTTTATGCTCGTATCTGAAATGTTTATAAAAGCATTTTTCTTCATCTTTCTATCCACAAGGACCTTTCTCTGTTTGCATAGTTATTAACGGATTTAAGTTTCAATGATTTGAATACATCTAATACCTTTGGTTATGTGTCAGCAATGGTTCAGATAAATGATCAATTCACTAATTAATCAATCAATAAAGGGTTAGTTGTTTAATCCTACTAGATAGATACTCCATTCATCCAATAGACTGTGAGAGTTAATGGATTGATGCAGTACATACATTCATTCAAATAATTTAATACTACTAGACTGCTACTCCATTCAACACCGAGAGATTTAAGATCCATATGTATCGAAGTCTTGATCTTTTTTCAGTCCTGCTTAACCAGAATAGATGCAATTTTGGTCTCTGCCTGAGCTCTAGCTGCCTCATGGATCTTTTTAGCATCTACAACGAGCATTTGTTTGATGCATGGATTTGTGCTCTATGCGTTGATCCATTTGTTTGACTCATATGCTTATTCATGTGCTACCACCATGGTGATGGTCATTTATATGTTGGAAAGCATTTGGATTGTGAGCAATTGTTGTAGCCCTTCAATTATCATGTGATTTATAGCAAGGTCTTAATCTGGTAAAATTTTGGATTTATGCAAATGACATTGTAACACTACTAGATTTGTTGAAGTAGCGGACTAAGGTTCAACAAGAAGTTATTAGATCTTAGCACCTGTGAAGTTATATAGTGAAGTGGAGTTAGAGCTATAAGGTGAGACACTTTATTTCTTGCCAAATATTTTTCCAAGAGATGGAAATGCAGTGGATGTTTATTGTAGTTGAACAAAACCATTAATGATGTCCGAGCGGATAAAAATGATGATAAGAGCATTACAGATAATGCAGTGTTGGAGTCGAGGTAGCCAGACACAAACCATCCTTATATATCACGTAGTAATGGTGGCAATGGTAAAAGATGCATGCACTAATATTTATGGTCTGGTAGACTCTCAGTACTTATGCCTACTAAAGTAGCAACAACAACGGAGTTTTGTTTAGTTCTATCTCGGAAGCCGTCCTATAATTCCGTTCGTTGCGAAATCTCTTGCTAGTACCGAGAGTGTTTACTACCCTTTCCTTACTGAACTTAGCAGCAGGCTTCTCTTGTCCTTGGATTACTTTGTGGTTTGCTGAATGATATTGGCCCAGGGCGTACAAGATGTACTTTGTTGGTAACAACCATTAACAGTATGTCTGTTCAATATACTATATAGGCGTGCAATTGTGATTTTAGCTTGCAGTGCACTAACAGACTGTCTAATTCTGCTGAGCTCGAAGCTTGTGTGAGATGTGAGGAATGGCCATATTCTAATTCGTCGTTTTTTGTTTTTATCGGCTTTCCTGCCGCATTGAATTATATACCCACTTGAGCTTCTGATTATTATTGAGAAAGTTACATTGTGCCTGTGACCTGAATTAATTCACATCAATAAATTGAATTATCGATGCAATTGTGCGGTTAGATAATGCAGTGTCTACTCTTCCTCTCCCGTTGCAACACACGGGCACATTTGCTATCAACTTTCAAAGATTGACATGGCTATTGTTTTTGCGTTCTTGCTCAAGACAAAAAAGGGATTGTTTAGGCTGATTTGAGTTTGTGCAACTAGAACTCAAAGGAACCTTTGCTGAAGATTTACGAGGTGAAGGACTCGAACTGTATCTCATGCCCACATGGTCATACGTGGGTTGGCCGCCAGCAGCCCTCTGATTGCACGTCTAGTTCACCTCTCCGAGTCTCCGTCGGCCGGTTGTTCTTCTCGGACATCGCCGTCACTACAAAAAAATACACTTCTATGATGTCACGGTATGTCACGTTTTCTGTCATGCATGTACATCCATGACAATTTTATGACAGAATCAAGATAGTCATACCTGTGCTGTCGTAAAAGTGTTCTATGACATTACCAAAATTATCATCACAGAAGTGTCCACTTCCATGACGATAAATCGCGGTTCACAAAAGTGCTTTCGTCAAGGGTGACCGACACGCGGCATCCACCGTAACTTAACGCCGTTAAGCTATCAGGTCCGGTTTTCAATCGGATAACCCGTTAATAGCCCCGACCAATGGGGATTTTCCACGTGTAAAATCATCATTGGCTGGAGGGAGCAAGTGTCGGCTCGCCGCTGGGACAGTTGTCATCCAATCATTGGACTCAAAGTGCCTATGATACGTCGACACGTGGCACGGCCCAACAGAGGCCCATTCCTGTGAAAAGGCCGGCCCGTTTGACTTGGTCAAAAGGTGGCGGGCCAGCCCACGGCAAGCCTGTTAATGGCCTATTCGCATATAGCCCATTTATAGCCCGCTAACCCAGGGCCCATTTACGGCCTGTCCGAATTTGGCCTAGTAGTGTCATCTGGGCTGTTCAATATAATTCCAGCCCATTTTAACTTCCGGCCCATGTATGGCCCATCACGTCTTTCGGCCCATATGAGGCCCTTAGTAACCCTCGGCCCATTAACGGCCCGTGGTAAAACTAGCCTGTAATGAATAGTGTATCACTTTGTACCCATTAATGGCCCATTATTCCGTTGGGTCGTTTCCAGCTCATGTTATCTTTCGGCCTTCACAGGGCCCATTTATTCTTGGGCTCATTTCCAGCATTCGTTTACTTTCAGCCTGTTATTGTCATTTTTTGCTTGTGGGCCAAATTCAGCCCATGGTTATAGTCGGCCCATTAGAGGCCTGTTAATACGTTGGGCCATTTTCATAGCATCATCAAATACGACTGATTAATGACGGCCCGTTAAGGTCGGCGCATGAACGGATGATTTCAACTCTAGCCCGTTTACGGCCCCTTATACGGCCCGTACAAGGCCCATATATGAGACAACCCGTAGAAGGCCCATGGATCCTATGGGACGTAGAAGGCCCATTGACCCGACGACTCGTAGAAGGCCTATTGATCCGACGGCCCATAGAAGGCCCATGGATCCGACAGCCCATAGAAGGCCATAGATCGTCCATCACATAGATGGCCATGGATCGTACGACCTGTGGACGGCCATAGTCACTACAACATTTGGGCGAGTTGGCCCCTATTTGAATGACATAGCATATTCAAAGAATTATCCTACTCTATACTATCACCTCTAAAAAACATACACTATACAATAAAGAGACTAAGGCATAGAAACGTAGAATAATCCTACACTATACAATAAAGAAATTACAGCCGATTATACCCACTGGGCATTATGGTTTGGCACCAGTGATAATAAAGCATACACAAACAGCAAATTACATACACTGGGAAAATACAGCTCATACATCATGGACGCGCATCAACATAACATACCATTTGAACTATAATCTCTTCAGAAAATAGGATTGGCCGGATTTAGATAGCACAAATTTCAGTCTGCAAAATATCCAATTCCTTCGTTGTTACCTCAGTACCTTGTTTCAGTTTTTTGACTCCTGCATCTAATACCTGCATGTCTAGTCTCAACTTGTTGATTGTACTTTCATAATCATGTACACGTTGTCTTGCCACCTCTAGTTGATGCTCGAGAACATCAGGACATTCCCATTCCAATTCATAATCATTCGGTAACGGCCATGCCACACTTCTCGCAGATCTTTGTGTTGATGTCACTTCATCCTGAAATGTTGCTGTAATTACACATGACTAGGGCAAAAATATAGTTACAAAAGTGAAGCGAGCAAGATAGACTATTTTGTACATGGAAAATAGGACTAACAATAATGTTACACATCATGAAGCATAAGCAGGTGATATTTTAAAAATTATAAAAAAAGGTAGTATGTGCAGCCTGTATACAGAAATCTTTCTTAGCTCACCAGAGGAGCATGATGTTGGGGCCCAATCCAAAACATAGGCAAGTTACAAATTTAGACAACACGTTGCATAGAAGTAAGCAAGTAGTTGACCATTCTGTAGCTCAATTCAAGTCTAAGGGAGCACAATGAACAACATAGGATTTCATACAAACATACTACAACAAGAAAACTATGCAATCATTAGCCTAGTATAAACTAGATTGTGATCCTCATTCAATAATAGTTGCTTAATAGACTTCAAAGCTTCAAGCACACTTCGGCAGAGTAATTAAATGGTGAGGCCTTTAATTATGTCAACTAATAGTTATACAAGTACCCAACATCAGGCATCATTCTGTGGGCACCTCATTAACTTAGGACAAATAAAGCAATTGAAAAGAGCAAATTAACTATGCCTGAAAAAACAAGGAATTGAACTGTTGAGTTGGATACAGTGACTTACCTTAACAGGTTGAAGAGGCTCAGCACAGCTCCTACTTCTCTTGCAAGTCTCCTTCCTAACATCTTGTACTTGGAAATCCTAAATCTTATCTTCATTTCACCCCCTCTGCAAGGTGACACAAACAAGTTACTCGTCTCCTTGGAAGATAAATATGCATACTTTCCAGCCTATGAACACAAAAGGATGAGATTATAACAAAACAACACCACATAATGAAACATGCCACATCTCTTGCACTTGCACACAATGAAATGAGCATTTACTATGTCTGCACTATGTAAAAACTAGGCATACCTTCGAACTGGATCTCCAGGTATTTTTGGAGAGCCTACTTTAGTGTACAGCCAAACCTTTATGTCACCTATGAGTTATAAAAGGCCCCACTACAATAGCCCTTAGCGTTTAAATAGTTGACAAGCTCTGTTAGAGTGTTAGGTCAAGAACATCAAGTAATCAAACCAAGCAGTCCTAGTATGGCTGGCTGATGCAAACAAGCAATTGAACCGATGTGTGAGCAAATCTTACATATCAAGAAAAGAAGCAAAGAAGGAGGCTTAAACACCATCACTTGACTGACCAGATTTAAGGGGCATTAAACATCATGTGCAACGTATGAACTAACATAAACATTGCATATTCCAGATTCTACAATGGAATGCACATGTATTAGGTTATGCCATGTATGATGATGCCTAAATGTACACTATAGCAGGCATGCGTGATTCATCATTCCACGCATAATTGAAATGCAGGTTAAGGGCCAGTTCCATTCCGCCTTTTCAGGTCTTATTATCAAAATAAGCCATAAAAGATGTAAAGAAGTCATTTTTGAGTTATGGGCTTGGGATTAACTAATTTCGCTTTGGAGGGGGGTGTTTCGGATAGAACCTCACTAAAAATTGAAGGGAAGGGGAATAGTGAAATGACTCTGTTGTCTGCCTATATTACACTCAAAATGCAACTGGTGACGCCCGCGTCACGCCTCACCATCACGTAAAAACAAACATGCAAGCGTTCATTGCCCTGCCCGCTTGCATCTCATCTCCCCTTTCCCTCTACCTCGATACCCTGCCTGCAGCACTAGGGTTCCTCCAGCAAGCCGTCGCCACTGTTCCCATCCAGCCTGGTCCTCGGTGATGCTTTGTCCAGCTAGGCTACATGGCCGGCGGGTAGGGGAAAATCTCCCTGGCTGCTCCTCCCTCTGGTGCCGCCCCTCATTCTCATAGTCTCCAGCAGCTGCTCCACTGTGGTTCGTCCAACGCTCTACTCCGGCAGGCACTGCACAACTATGGCTGATGCCACACTGCGGTAGAAGGCACCTTATTCCCCCTCCCCACCTCCCAGGCCGTGGCCTTGAGGTGTTTTTGAAGGATGAGCTCATCCAACAAGGTGAGGATCTCCTCTGATTTTTTTGCCAAATTTTCATTCCGATCCACTATACGATGAATTGCTATGAGCTACTTCTGCTGCTGCTATATGATGCATTGCTATGAGCTGCTCCTACTGTTGCTATATGATGAATTGCTATGAGCTGCTGCTGCTATATGATCAATTGCTATGAGCTGCTGCTGCTATATGATGAATTTCTATGAGCTGCTGCTGCTATATGATGAGTTGCTATAAGCTGCTCCTGCTGCTGCTATATGATGAATTGCTATGAGTTGCTCCTGATGATGCTTTATGATGAATTGCTATGACCTGCTCCTGCTGCTGTGCTATGATGAATTGCTATAGCTGCTCCTGCTGCTGCTATATGATGAATTGCTATGAGATGCTCCTGCTGCTGCTATATGATGAATTGCACACTCCTGCTGCTGTATGATGAGTTGCTATGAGTTGCAACTGCTATATGATGCTTTCAGATGGTGCTGCTATATGATAATAACCAGCCACTTGGACCAACGAATTTCAATAAATAATTGTTCTTCATTTAAATGTGGGTCGTGCGTTTTCCGTTTAAATTAGACAATGGGATCTCTATGGAAAACATTGACCAAAGTAGATTGTGCCAAGTAGATGGTATCTTTGTATTTGCATTTTGAGCAAATAGTGAAGGTCTGTTTTCCTATCATATTAATTACTACACTGGGTTCAACTTGTGATGTTTGCAAGTCAAATTAATTTTCATAGGGGCAACAAAATGAAAAAATATAATGGAATCTAGAATTTTCACTTATCATACCAAAGATAACCTGAAAACACAATGAAAATAACTGGTTGGCTTATTACATGGAGCTTATATTCACATGTGCTTATTTTCTTAGGATAACTCATAATAACTGTCCCTAAGAAACTTGGCCAATAGAACTGACATACAAATAACATATCACGATGATTGCAATGGATGAGTGACGTACCATAGCACACTGTATAGGCTCACCGCTGGCTCTCCTTTTTTGCGATGTTCCATGAAATTGCCACATACATCTTGTACTTTTTCATTGTGTAGCCCTATCTGCAAGTTGACATGGCTAATTTCAGACATCTCTACATGATAATACATTGCATATCCCTTGCGCATATTTAAACAACCAATTAATGATTGTGTGCGTAGCATAAACTAGCCATGACTCTGTGTGCTGGACTAGCAGGCACTCTAAGGGAGCCTAATGTAGTGTATTGGAATTCCTACATGCCACCTACAATTTTGTGTAATGTACTGCCTCTGTTCCTAAATATATGTCTATGCAGAGATTCCAGTATGGACCACATACAGATGTATATAGATGCATTTTCGAGTGTAGATTCACTCATTTTGCTCCGTATGTAACCTATAGTGGAATCTCTAAAAAGATTTATATTTAGGAATGGAGGTACGAGGTAGTATCATGTAGGACATCTACATATCTAATTTAGCAGCCAGTAGTAGAAATCATTTTCTGCACAAAGGGATTACTGGTCGAAACTCCTAGCAAAGCACGTTGGTAGGCACATCACAATACAAGAGAGAGAGAGAGACGCTTACAAGATCATACCAATGCCTCGGTCTAGGATCTTGGTTTGCCAAGCTGTTAGATTCAGAAGAAACATCATCCTTGTAGTTTTTGCCAGTTGCATAATAGGTAACATCGACCTGTTAGTATATTTGAAGTACATCGGGCATGTGATGGTAGACGGGTTTAAAGGTGACAAGTACCTAGGCCGTGGCGGGTGCTTGGCATCTTGCCAGACGGTGGGAATGAGGTTAGAAACGTCAAGGGTGATGATGCTGCGCCGGCTGTCGGGGTCCGGTAAGGAGATCTAGAACCATGGAGTAGGGTGTTTGTGGAGCGGCTCCGGTAGGGTGGACTACGGTGTGGGCGAAGCGGATCTGTGGCCGTGGACAAGGGCGTAGGTGAAGCTACTCCGGTAGGGTGGACTATGGTGTGGGCGAAGCGGATCTATGGCCGTGGATGAGGGCGTAGGTGAAGCTGATCCGGTGGTTGGGTTAAGGATGGTGTCGATGACGGGAGCGTCAGAAGCTGCTCTAGTAGGTTGGATGAGGGTGCGAGGAAGCGGATCTGAGGCCGTGGACTTGTGAGTTGGCAAAGCGGCCCCAGTAGGGCTGAAAATGGTATAGGCGAAGCTACTCCGGTGGTGTTGACGATGGTGTTGGCGAAGCGGCTCCGGCAGGGTTTAGGAAGGTGTCGGCGAAGAGGATTAGAGGTCGTCGACGGAGGCGTCAGTGGGGTGGCTCCAGGTGGAGGGGTGGACAAAGCATCTCCGGTGGGGAGTACGAATGAGCCGCTGCAGATGCGCTGCAGTTGACAAGAATACCGGCGAAGCAGATCCGGCGCCGTGGACAAGGCCGGCACTGAATGGGCTATGGTACAGTGGTGGATGAGCAATCTACTTGTTTCTAGGAGAGATGGGAGGGTTAGATGCGGCTGCAGAAGCAGATCCGGCGAGGTGGACGCCGCTGGCAGTGAATGCGCTCTGGTACGCCGGTGGATGAGCAGTCTAGGGTTACGAGATGGGAGGGGAGAAAGGCCGATGAAGTACGGACAACGTGATGTGAGATGCTCTGGTAGTGTGGAGTTAGTCGTTTTTGCGGGAGGGGGAGAGGAAATGGGGGTGCCGTGTAGTGGGGGGAACCAGAAGTTACCAAAGCATCCCTGACCTATTATGTGGATGAGGGTGATGTTGTAACTGTAGGTTTCTATGCACCAAGGACAAAAGGGGAATTTCACATGCTAAAGACTAAGGTGGCAGAAATTTTAGGAGGCGGGAGATTTTGCCGCCCGCGGGATCGTTTGTATCTAATTTCAACTAATTTTGGACCGTGCTAGCGGGAAGGTCATGCGAGACTGTGTACACGGGGCACGCGTCAGCAGTTAATAACTGGTGTGAAGTCCACCCAGAAAAAAAGACTGTAACTCGGGATGATGCGCCAATAACTTGGACGTTCACACGGGCGCAGCCAATCGTACGGGTGTAGTGGCGCGTTCACAAAAAAGGGACCAAATCTCAGCCTATGTATTTCTCATGTAAATAGATAATTTAGTGCAATTGGTTATTTTGTTTAAACATAATGCATTGACGTGTTAGTGTAGAGGCGCACAAAAAGAAATGGATATTGTAGTCCGCTACTTAAAAGTGTTACCTCATATGATTACATAGCCTCCATTTCATAAATTGCGTACCCATTGAATTCATATATGAATATTACATATATTACTTCATAATAGAACCTTAAATCATTCAAGACTAATGATTTTGAATGCAAGAGTAACAATGGTGCATGTACATAATAGCTACATTGGTTGTTTGAAGAAACATCACTGTAACTTTGGCATGCGCAATAGAAAAGGTTTATTTAAATAGAAAAAAATGTGATACGTGAGTGTCCAATCTTTATAGCGTTGAATCGATATTGTACCTTTGGCCACGATACGAAGTAGATATTGATTCATGTTCAAGCGATGCACGTCCACGATAGTAGATAGTGATACGTGAAAGAATTGTGCAATCTCTCTCACACGCATACATATCTCATTTCCCAGTGGGCATCGGAATCACACACGCGCACTTCATGTATTTCTCTCCCTCCGTTAAGGTTAGAATTCGTCTTTCTACTCCATCCTACAAGTCTCTCACACAGAAACACGCATGCTCTCTCTGTCGAACACGCCCAACCCTTTAATTCTGCCAACCCACAACCACTAATGTCTCAAAGTATAATAATGTCTCTCACACATATGCCTAAGATTAACTTGAGTTCCGGAACCATATGAATACATAGAATGGGATTCCAGTAGAGCACCTTTTGTTTTGCGATTTCTCTCACTCTCTCTCTCCCTCTCTCTCTCTCTCTCTCTCACACACACACACGTGCGCGCGTGCACACACACACACACATTGTTTCTCGTTTCATTTTTTCTGGCACTTGCATGCACACAATTTTGTTTATCTTCGTGATGCTTTAAGTATGCCTCGCACAAATGCTATCTACCTATCCCTTAATATAGCCAGATATGTGTCACACAAACTCATTCTCCCTACTAGAAAGATACCCAAGCATTGCACCGAACATCAAGATGCATTTGTATGAGTAGTTTATCTTGTGGGAGAAAAGGATGAACGAGGGAATGCCTTATTTGCAAATGCGAAGAGGGGTGTGGGTATCTTTTTGCAAAATTGCCACAGTTTCCTTCCTATCTGTCGGGTATAAATCGGATGGCGTATATCACCACCTCTGTTTTTTATAAGAGTAGGGATATGTGAGTGTCACTGCCCCCCCCCCCCCCCAACACACACACCCACACCCACACAACCACACACACACTCACTTCCCAACACCAAAGGAGTAGGGTGACACCTCGATCTTGATACTAATCTATCGACTGGCTTCTCTCTCAAACACACACACACGCACACACACTACCCGACACCAAAGGAGTAGGGCGGCACCTCGATCTTGATAGTAATCTATCTACTTCTCTTTCAAACACACACACACATACACACACACTCGCTAGTTGTGCCTCTATGCCTACCGCGCACAGTCTCGATACGTCTTTCTCTCCCTCCCCCCGCCACCCCAACAATGACAACAGAAGGGTGACAACTCGATCTAATCATAATCTGTCAATTGGTTTCTCTCTTGAACGTTGTGTCTCTGTGCCTCGCTCAGTAGCCCCCTCAATATGTAGACTTCTCGCGCGCGCACAACTGTAGTGATGATGACGCTGAACCCAGTGTGCCTCGTTTTTACCGGCCTCATGTGATAGTTTTCACCCTGTTTTTTGTTAGTTAATAAGGCAACCTTTTCTTTGTTACTACTAGTGAATCTGAAATCATTCAGGGTAGACATAAAATATATCACTTCAACCCAATTATCACAGTAACTATTTTAAAAGAAACTAGCTAGATGCCCGTGCGTTGCACGGAACATCGAGATACATTTGTATGAGAGAAAAGGATGAACGAGGGAAGGCCGTATTTGCGAACATGGAGAGGGGGTGGGTATATTTTTGCAAAATTGCCATAATTTTCTTCCTATCCGTTAGATATAAATCCGACGGCCTATATTGCAGGATGGCACGCACACCATCATCACCAACTCTGTTTTCTACTCCCTCTGTTCCTAAATATTTGTCTTTTTAGAGATTTCAACAAGTGACTACATATGGAGCAAAATGAGTGAATCTACACTCTAAAATATGTATACATACACATCTGTATGTGGTTGTCCATTTGAAATCTGAAAAAGACAAATATTTAGGAACAGATGGAGTATAAGAGTAGACATGGAAATATATCTCCAGCATGGTCTACAACAAAAATATGCTGGACTGGTTAGTGCCGGATGCTCGCAATGCGATGACATGAGTTCGAATTCTGTCTTTACATTTTTTTTATATTATATATTACTTATTTAATATATACTTCTTTCGCTATTGTACCGACAGTGGAACCCATAGAGTACTTAGAATACAAGATTAAGGATGGACTTGTTTCTTTTGAACTTTCTGTACGAAGCTGTAGCCACCCTGCAAGTCACGTGTACACTGTACTTGCAATTAACTTTTTATAGACGGACAATCATACACGCAATTAACTCAAATGGATTGGATGCCACTCTATTATTTCCACCATAAGAGCATCTCCAATGGCAGCCGGCAAATTTCCTCCCGCTTCCTTCCGCGGAGGACGACATCAAACGCCAGCGGCATACATTTTCACAACTCTAACCAACTAGATGAAATTCGTGCAAACACAGAGTGATTTCATATAAGCATGAAGGATTTCGTATAAAAAACCAGATCTTCATATAAACATGATGGATTTCATTACATTTAAATGAACTAAGCGGTGCCAATCCGGCTCTCTTGGTATAATTAATAGTCCCTCCATCTGAAGTACTTGTCCTAGAAATGGATGTATCTATACTTATTTTAGTTATAGATACATACAATTTATTCATTCTTAGAACAAAAATTCCCCCCCCCCAGCTGGAGACGGAGCACATAATCTAAATGGCCGCCCGCGGATCCCTTTGTCTTCCTCATGTCCAGCAGACACTTTGCGGGGTCGAAAAAGGTCCTCGGAAGAAACGAAGAAGCAAAAAACCACCTGAATGCATAGTCATCGCCTCGGCGGTGTCCTTCATGGGACCCAAGTGGCGGCGGCCTCCTGTGTTCTACTTCTCCTCGATGATGGTCGCGGAAACGGAGAAGCTGGCCACCAACTCGTCGGTCCCCACTTACCCGGCTTCTGTCTCTACCTGCATGGCGCTGCCGCAGGCATGGGAGGCGCGCCTACAAACATGGGAGGCGCGGCACCGCAAACAATGGTGGCACGATACGATGCGGCAGCGATGATGCCCGTACCTGTGTGCTCGCCGCCGTGCCGGCGTGGAGCAACTCGCCACTCCTCATCAAGATGAATTGGAGCTGCGAGTTGCTGAACCACGCACATGCTTGGGGAGGCAACTGGCTCCAAGGGCCAAGCGAGGTTGGTGAAGCACCAAGCGGCCTCGCCCGTATCCGGAGGGCTCGGTAGGCCACCCAGCTGGATAATATGCCGGAGAACAGCTGCTCGGAACCCATCGAAAGAGTGGAGAAAATGGTGAAGGAGGAGATGGGGGAGCGGCGGACGGTAGGAGCTTGGCCGGTGTCTGGCCTCGTTTAAACTAAGGGCGGATGGGAGGAGCTTGACTGGTGTTGCATTTAATTCCGGCCTGCTCATGAACAGACGTGTGGCTGGAGTAGGTTTCTCGGTTTGCATGCAGGTTTAACAGAGGGGTTTGATGGAGGCAAGGAGGCGTGTTCAGCTGGGTGCGTAGCACGCGGCGCAGTACTATTCGATTTGATAGCGGGCGGCACAGTTCCCGATACGGCTTTAATGTAGATGGGGGAGGGAGTATCGGTTCCCGAAATGTTGAACGACCAATGCATCCTCCTTCAATTAATGCATGAGGGAAGTGATGGGAGGAGGACCGGGAAAACAGGTTGCATGATGTGAATGCAACATAGTTTGCCCTCATATAAGGGCGCCCCTCCATTCCAATGCATCTACCACATCGTACGCACCTAAGCATTTGCCTAAGCACCTACACTAAGCACAAAAGAACTCACTCCAGACCCATGGCGGCGATGCGCGCGAGGGCTGTGCCAGATGGTCCACGACGTCGGCCTGCGGCATGGCACCGAGGTTCGTCTCCAGACGGTGTTGGAGACCGGCTGGTGGATGGTTGCCGTCGACGCCAACTACGACTCTCAGTTGGACCAGATGATCGTTGCCACCACCAACAAGTTCACCGTCCTCAAGAAGCTCGCGGATGACATCGCCGTACTCCTCTAGCCCGCGTGCCCGGGCTCCTCATTGCCTGCCACCCTAATCGGCCTCCATGGCCGGAACCTCTTTCAAGCACTGGTGGCCCTGTGACTGCCCGCCGATGCCACGAAGAATGTCCACCTGGAGGTCGCGCTCGCCGCAGGCGCCTCGCCTTGCAAGAATTCATCAATCTACACATCCACGTGTACGAGAAAATCATGTACATAGGTATCTACAATGCCAGTGGGGACGCTATGACGTTGGCCTTCCTCAACTGGCTGGAAGCCTTGGGTGCCTCTGCTGAGAAGCACCTCGACCTCACCACAAAAGTCGCCGCTCCTTAGCCGCCGGTCGGAGGCCCAGCGCACTAAGTTGAGGAGGAGGAGGAGGATGTGCATTGATGGATGCATCTTTCTTCTTGCCTTCTGTAACCGCCACTTCGATCGCATCATCATCGTGGCCCTTAATTCTTATTGTGCTGTTGCATTCTCGTTCCAGTCAATACCGACATGTGCGATCCCTTTGCTTAATTATATGCATCACTATAGCTAGTACTCCATCCGTCAATTTATAAGTTGTGCTTACCTTTTCCATCAACTTTGTGCAACGCACGGGCATCTTGCTAGAAATACTAGAACATGTCGGACCGCGTGTGACCAAACCGACGATGCGCCAACCTAGCTACTACGTACCCTGCTTATCTGGCGGAAATAGCCCCGCCCTAGCGTTTCCAATCGTTATTTCTATCTATTGATCATTCCAAGGAGCAGAACCAAAATGTTACAATTTATACATGTTTCTCTACTCCTACTCCTATAAAAGATGCAGTTGGTGATGGTGGTGTGTCTGCCATCCATCGTGTCTGACCATTAGATCTGCATCTAACAGCTGTGAGGTAAGTTGTGGCATTTTTGCAACAATAGCCCACTTCTCTGCTCCAATTTACAGAAAACCCCATATTATCTTGAAAGCAACCACATCCCTCCCTCACCTCATCAAAGCAGCCTGAGAAATATATTTTGAGTGAAAAGTACTCCCTCCGTTCCTAAATATTTGTCTTTCTAGAGATTTCGATAAGTGACTACATACGGAGCAAAATGAGTGAATCTACACTCCAAAATATGTCTATATAATCTGTATGTGATAGTCCATTTGAAATCTCTAAAAAGACAAATATTTAGGACTGGAGGGAGTAATATATTAGGAGTATATCAAAACAAGAGTGATTTATTTCAGGTTTGTGAAAAAGTACTGCTATTCTACTACTTTGGATCAGTCGCAACACACGGGCACATTGCTAGTAAAAGGAAAAGGCATGCCGCATTCGCGTCGCACTCCCCCCACACACGCCCGGGAATAGGGAGTACTCCACGGCCCGTCTGGCATGACACATAGCTTAGGGAACACGTGTTGCCTAGCATTTTCACTTTCATGGGGGACCGCCGTTGAGCAAACCGACTATTGGCAAACTACACCCCGCCCACCGCCGGGTTGGAAAAAAGAATCGAGGGGAAGATCTAGCCGTACTACTCTAATCCTACTAGTACCAAGTTTGTAGTACTATAAAACTAGTACTACCACTATACAACTAGTAGGTATGTGCACGACATAGCATCGTAGGAACAAAAAACGGGAAGATCTTGTTTTGGGTGATTTATCTTCTTTTCAGTCGACGTAGTACTCCCGCCGTTCCATAATGTAGTGCCTATAGATTTTTTGAGAAGTCAAACTTTACAAACTTTGAACAAGTTTGTAGAGAAAAATATTTATATTTACAATACCAAAAATATAGAATGTGAAACTACATCTTATGATGAATCTAGTGATATATGTTTCACACTCTAGATGTAAATATTTTTCTCCACAAACTTGGTTAAAGTTTGTGAGGTTTGACTTTTTAAAAAACCTATAGGCACTACATTATGGAATGGAGGGAGTATGAATAATATGATGTGGGGGGCACCCATGAAGCTTATGTGGCTTGGTTGCATGGCTACGAAAGGTTAGAGAAAAATAAATAGATAATGTGTTTAGAGTGCACTCCACTAAAAACATATTCTTTCGATCCATTGCAACGGGTCGGCACATCTATATCTATACCCCCTATATAGTGTGTGAATAACTTTGAAAGTTGGTCGTTGGATGAATCCAATCCGACGGTACAAAGATGGCAAATCCGAGCACTACTGGCCGTTGGATATCATCTACATTCCACCAGATTCTGCCACATGTAGAATCTAGAAGACTCCATGGTTGAACTTCATTCATGACTAACTTTGCCACAACTAAGCTTAGGCAAAGTGTGTCTCCCACAAAAAAAGTGGCTAACAAAATGGCCACCACAAGTGTGGCAAGCTTTGGCAAGAAGTTGAGTCTATGACATGTGGACCATGTAGCTAGAAAAGTGTGGCAAGCCACAAGTGTATAAATGAACCAAACACATGCCTGGTGTCTTTGGTAGGGTGTATGAAGGGTGCATGATCTCAAGAGTTCCCTTCTCGACCCACTTTTGGGTGTTTGGTAGAGTGTATGGAGGGTTCATGAGTCCACACTAGATTAGCACAAATACACTAGAAGCATGCATGAAGAGAGCATACATGAAGAGGGGTGTTGAGTTGAGCATGCATGAACAGGGAACAACTATGCTGAGATGATAATGCAACCAAACACACTTGTGGCACACCTAAGCTTAGGCGTGACAACCTTAGGCTGCAAACAAAACCATAACTTTGAAAGTTGTTCGTTGGATGAAACCAATCCGACGGTACAAAGATGGCAAATCCGAGCACTACTGGCCGTTGGATATCATCTACATTCTACCAGATTTTGCCACATGTAGAATCTAGAAAACTCCATATGTAGAAGCATAATGCACAAACCACCAGAATCTCATGCGTGCAATGCACGTGTACCTTACTAGCAGTTGGTAGTAGTAAGAAACAAATTCTGGGTCTGGCACGAGCTCGTACTGCGGGAGCACCACAAGGCTTGCCGCAAGAGCTACATTTCCCTCTCGGGGCCCACGGGACCGAACTTTAGTGGCTTAGTGCCTGACCTATGAGCCAATTACATGCGGACCTTAAATGTGGCTGGCCCACATGTCATTCTCATGGTGGTCGTGTGGTTCGCGACTCACTCGTTCGAGATGAACCGGCCGATGGTGGTGTGGCCGTGGCGAGGGCGCCACAGCTGGGCGTCGGGGCATTACGAGGCGTAGATGGCCACACCGGTGGGTACTACCTGTAGTACAGAAGTACTCCAGCTGAGGATTGATGCCCGGGATGACATGTGTCATAGCCGTTGGATGAAAATTCGATGGGGCAGGAGTACGGATCGGAGCATAGCAACGGAGCAAGCAAACTGCGTCCAATCGGGTGTGGCTGTGTTAGAAAGTTGATGGTCGCCGCAGTTCAGCTGGCCCGCATGTCATGCACACAAAGTCAGAGAAGCGGTGGGGCCGAGAGGGATGAGGCACATGTCGGGGGATGAGGATCCCCTTACGTGAACAATCCTACCATTCTATCACTGACATGTGGGACCCGCAAGTGTGGGTCCCACCAGTCAGCGAAGGAAAGGCAGGGTAAGGCAGTGATAGCCACGTCATAGGATCCATGTCCACGTTGGGGGACGTCGTGCTTATAGGTAGGGTAGGAGCGTCATCGTGGGAATCGCGTGTGGGTGTGGCAGTGGTAGAAACAAGAAACATGATGGTCGTCGTGGTTCAACTTCCAAGGACAAGCTGTCATGTCTACTAACACATGTATATCAAAACTAGAGTGTTTATATTTCAAGCACGTGAACAAGTATCATTCTACTACTTTGATCCATTGCAACGCATGGGCCAGCACATTGGTAGTAGTAGTGTCTATCTTTATCTCTAGAGGCCTTCCCTCGTTCATCCTTTTCTCTCACAAGATAAACTACTCATACAAATGCATCTTGATGTTCCGTGGTGACAAACTAGGGGACTTGTTTCGTATGGGACACATCCTACGATATACTCCCTCTCTCCTAGTTTATTTGTTTTGAATCTTTCTGTTTTACAAGTTGAAAATTCAAATTTAGAGGGGCAGTGGGGCCGAGAGGGGTGAGCCGCATGTCAGGGGACGTGTGGTGTCATGGGTTCGTGCGGCGTCTTGGGAATCGCGTGTGTCTGTGGTAGAAACTTGATGCTCGCCGCATTTATGGTGGCCCACATGTCATGGACGCAAAGGCAGAGGGCGGTGCGGCCGAGAGGGGTGAGGCGCATGTCGGGGGACGTGGTGCCATGGGTTGGAGCGGCGTCGTCGGAATCACGAGTGGCAGTGGATGAAATGTGATGGTCGCCGTAGTTGAACTTCCATGGACAAGCTGTCATGTCTACGTACACATGCATTGCATACCGATCACTTGAAGGAGTAGTAGAGAAAGCTAGGCCGATAAATAGTTCCTTATAGTCAAGCGGACCCACGCTACTACTTGTTCCGGAGACATGCACACCATCAAAATAGTCCATCTGTATCAATATACACAGAGAGGAAATATATTTTTTTTACAAGAGAGGAAATAGTTCATCCATCCATAATGCCCTGCTAGTGGTGCATCATCATCATCTTCTTCTTCTTCTTCTTCTTCTCATTTTCTGTGGGAGACGACTTCGCAACAAGCTCTCTGGACCTTGCAGCTATCTCGAAACTCACACGAGCATCGAGGGCAGCTTATTTTATCCGCTCGTACATCAAGGGATAATTCTCCCATCTCGACGACCTTAATGCCAGCGTCTCGTCACCCTTCTGAAGATTTGTTCTGATCACAAAATTTGCTATGTCGCATAGGGATGGTGTCGGTTTATCACAATCTTCTACATGAATTTTTATTCTGGTTTGTAGGTCAGCGATGCTTTTCAAATCAAGGTTGTACGGCTCCAACTTCTGTTTGTCCACAGCGATGGCTGCCCCACAGAAGTATATGTCCTCCCGAGACAAGAAATCATGAAGCTCACCTAGTATGGAGGGCGCGTGTATGATGTGGTACACCAAAACATCATCTTCGAGGCACAACTGAAGGACAGCGGTGCGTTGGATCTTCCTAGTGGCACGCTCCATGGTGACGCCCCAGATTTGACCGTACACTAATCACTCACGGGAAGATATCACAATACAACTCTAGACACAAATTAAAACAATACAAGCTTTATATTACAAGCCAGGGGCCTCGAGGGCTCGAATACATAAGCTCGAATACACAAGAGTGAGCGGAAGCAATAATATCTGAGTACAGACATAAGTTAAAGAAGATTTCCTTAAGAAGGCTAACATAAACTGGGATACTTATCGAAAGAGGCATAGGCCTCCTGCCTGGGATCCTCCTAAACTACTCATGGTCATCGTCAGTGGCCTGCATGTAGTAGCAGGCACCTCCCGAGTAGTAGTAGTCGTCATCAACGGTGGCGTCTGGCTCCTGGACTCCAATGTCCCGTCGAAGACTACGCTTCTGGCCACCTCCATCTTGCAGCATGTAGAAGAGAGTAGATGGTAAGTTCACCAAGTAACACCGCATAGCATAATCCTAACCGATGATCCTCCCCTCGTCGCCCTGTGAGAGAGCGATCAACGGTTGTATCTGGCACTTGAAAGAATGTGTTTTAATAAGTATCTGGTTCTAGTTTTCATATGGTCAAGGTACAACTCCAAGTCGTCCTATTACCGAAGATCATGACTATTCGAATAGATTAACTTCCCTGCATGGGTGCACCACATTTCCCAACATGCTCGATCCCCTTTGTCTGGACACACTTATCTGGGTCATGCCCGGCCTCGGAAGATCAACATGTCGCATCCCTACCTAGGCACAACAGAGAGGTCAGCACACCGGCCTAAATCCTATGGCGCAGGGGTCTGGCCCCATCGCCCATTGCACACCTGCACGTTGCGAGGGCGGCTAGAAGCAGACCTAGCCTAGCAGGCGTTCCAGTCCAATCCGGCGCACGCTGCTCAGTCGCTGACGTCATGAAGGCTTCGGCTGATACCACGACATCGAGTGCCCATAACTGTTCCCGCGTAGTTGGTTAGTGCGTATAGGCCAGTGGCCAGACACAGATCAAATACCAAGATCTCGTTAAGCGTATTATTTTGAAGTAATTGCGAACTCCGACCAGGACCAGGCCCACCTCTCTCCTAGGCAGTCTCAGCCTGCCCTGTCGCTCCGCCACAAAGATCCACCCAGAGGGCCGTCGGTACAAAGGTCCTTTCAGCCCCCAATCTGTGAATCACTCGCGGGTACTCTATGAGCCGACCCGTCTTTAGTCATCACATGTATCATGTATATGTATATAAGTATAAACCCGTAATCACCTTCCTAGTGATCACGGCCCGATAGTATAGCACGGTAGACGGACAAGAATGTAGGGCCACTGATGATAAACTAGCATCCTATACTAAGCATTTAGGAATGCAGGTAAGGTATCAACAACGGTAGCAACAATGACAGGCTACGCATCGGGATAGGATTAACGGGAAGCAGTAACATGCTACACTACTCTAATGCAAGAAGTATAGAGAAGAGTAGGCGATATCTGGTGATCAAAGGGGGGCTTGCCTGGTTACTCTGCAGACAGAAACGGACGCTCGAAGGTGAAGTAGTCGATTACTGATTCAACCGCGGTCTCGCGGTCTACCGGAAAGAAATAACGGAGGGGGAACACAATAAATAACACAGCAATCAAAGCATCACAAATCATAACATGGCAATACACGGTGCTAGGGATGACTTAACGTAGTGCTAGGTGCTATTGGCAAAGGGGGAAAAACATCCGGGAAAGTATCCCCGGTGTTTCGCGTTTTTGGACAGACGGACCGGAGGAAGCCGGTTGCAGGTTCTCTATGCTAGGGACATGTGGCAGACGAACGGGTTGCGTATTCAGATTTGTTGGATATTTCTGAGCAACTTCCATGTATAAAACTTTTTCATCCAAGTTGCGAATAATTTTCTATTGATTTTCAAAGTTTTAACAATTTTCTGTTTTTTTACTTAGAATAATCTAAATTGACCAAGTCAAATTTGACTAGTCAAAGGGGCAGGTGTGGCCCACATGTAAGGGTCACAGGGGCAATTCAATTAGTCTAAACTAAGTTAAACTAGTGGAGCCACATGTCATCTACACATTAGGTTATTTAGCCTAGTATTCTAATCCTAAAACTAATCTATCTCTAGTTAATTAAGCCGGCCAGAGGCACATCCGGTTATGCATGTTGTGCACACCCACAGCACACACACACACACACACACACACACTCACCTAAGTGCACTGGCACACCGGCCACACACAAACACCACACACACACGTTGCACCCACACACACAACTCACATGCACGCTGCGCGCACACATAGCATGCACGGCCACGGCCATGGCCATCGCCAGTAGCAGTGCACAGCAGCAGCAGGGGCTAGACGAGTGGGGCAGCAGCTAAGGGCAGCAATAGTGCAAACCAGCAGCGACGCGCAATAGCAAGGAGCAGCAGTAGCAAAAAAAGCAGCTTGGCTAGCCCGAGCAGCAAACAGCAGCAGGATTAGCAAACATTGGCAGTAGCAAGGACCAGCGCACGGGCAGCGGTAGGCGGCAACAAGGCCACCCACGGGAGCACGCGCATGAGGCCCGGGCAGCGGCGCATCGGGCGCGTCCAGGCACGGTCTGGGCAAAGTAGGGCGCGGACGGCTGCGGGCACACAGAGAGCTTCGGGGGCGGCCATGGCGATCTCAAGACAACGGCTACGATGACAAATCAAAGGGGAAAATGAGGGGGCAGCGGAGGAGCTCACCACGAGGCTTGTGGACACCTCGGTTGCCGCGGGGATGGACCGGAGCAGCGGTGGTGACGGCGAGATGGGGTCGGTCGGAGGAAGAAGAAGGGCTCGATCCCGGCGATGGAGTGGATGCCGGCTCGAGCTCGTGGACGCAGATGATGAAGCGGACGATGACGGAGAGGATGGACAAGGTCTCATGGCGCGGGGACGACGCAGAGCGCATGGACGATGACGGTCATGGCCACAAGGCTTCTGTTGTGGGTTGCAGTGATGAGAGCGAGCGAGGAAGAGAGGGAAAGGGCGATAGGGTTTGTCCAGAAGCGTTGGGGTGCTCTTATCCATCATGGGGACTCGCTAGATGATCAACACGGCGACATCCACGGCCAAGGAGGCGTGGATGTGCGCCACGGCGCGCCCCTGCTTCCTCCACTGTACAGGAAGGAGAAGGCCTCAAGATGGGCTGGGCCATTTACTGTAGCTATGGGCCAAAGTGCATAGTAGTTAGGTTCCTTCTAGATTTACTATTTTCTGTTTTATATTTTCTCTACGGTTTTCTATTTATTTTAACTATCGAACAAACTTTCTCGAAAGTGCCACTTAGCACAAAATTACCAGGCAACATTTTGAAGCAGCACACAAAGTTACTACTTATTTTGAAAAGGTTGGATATTTATCTAAATTGAAACGGTAAATTTAATTGTTGCTTACTCTATTTTAAATAGGTTAGGGTCATTTTATTAATTCAAAATATGTTGTATAATTTATGAAAAATAATTAAGGAATATTTTCAACCCAGCCTACATTTTATTTTATTATTTGAAAATTTAATAATTTGACTTGCATTTGAATTTGAATTCGAGTTCGGTTTGGATCAAGGTGATGTTTAGAAAATGAATCGCGATGACATGGCACCATTAGTGTGTGGTTACTATAGCTTAACTACCCGGGCATTACATCCGTGTACTCTGCGTCGAGACCGACGACATTCATCTCCAACTTTTGGAGGGAGTTGGATACATTGTTAATCCACTTTCGAACAACCCTTGGGTGGTCTATGACTATGGAAACTATGCTCAACGAGCCTTCCACGAGGACATGTTGGACGCTAAAAACCTGCGTCTCGATCTCTTTCGCCATTTGGAACCGCTGGACCGGAGGGCTATGGTTTGGAGAATTAGGATTATATGGCTATTCTAACTAAAGAAGATGGTTATTTATAGGGGCTTCAGAATTAATCCAAGAGGATGTGAAGGGGATAAAACAATGTGAATACGGTGTGGTTTGGATGCAAATCAAGATCAAGGAGTAGTGAAAAAGCCGAGGAACATCATTCCCGATGGAGAAATAAATGGGAGAAGTTATTCGCATGCATGAGGAGAGCAGCGGTGGTTTGACTGTTGCATGCAATGGATTGGACGGGCACTTCGGTTGCCTTTTCTCTCTCCCACGCGCACAGAATGGCCCACTCGTATGCTGCAGTTTATTGGCTGGAGTCTGGCTGCAGCTGCTCATGCGAACGCTAATTAATGTTGTGAATGCGGGGCATGGAGGGAAATGGGCGCATGCAAAAGGGTATATACACAGACTAATTAGAGAAATACTGAAAAAAGTTATGCACAGACAAAAGAGGACCGGAGGGAGTACTAGTCATGTTCCTACTATGGTTAAGGATTATGCGGTTATCCTCAAAAAAGAAAAGTCCTTCTTCATGCATCTGCATGCACGAGAATTTGGTTCAGCTCGCAATATGGAGGATAGCTGGAGGATGAAGTGAACCCAGAGGCATGCTAACACGGGAGTGGACTCATGTTCCTACTACTCCTACGAGTAGTAGTAGTAGTACAACTGTGGTACACTTGATGGTCAAAATACTATTATTCATCTGGTCCTCACAGTGAAGTGACAAGACCCTGCACCTGGGGTGACACCATTCGAAGTAGCGTGTCCAGGTTACCAAAGTCAGCCTCACCTTGTGCACTGTGCAGTCACTGTCACCGCCGCTGTATAGCATGCCTCGCCTCGTCTCCCTCTCCCCTAGCACCACTCCATCTCCATATCTGTCTCGCAGGAGATCCTAAGGTCATTCTTCATTATCTCACTGTGCCCCTGCATACCATCGCCTCGCTCGCCTCCCCCAGTACCACTATTCCCTCGCTAGCCGCTCCAGCACCGACAGCCTTCTCCCCCGTAAATCAAGCCCCCCGAAACCCCACCTTCCAAACTCCACCATGGCCGAACGCGAACCGCGTAGGAATCCATATGAGCCGTGATTGGAGCAATCTCCCTTGTGATGTCCTCGACCTCTGTTGTTCGTGTATGGATATGTTGAGCGCCCTGCGGCTGGCTGCATGCTCGAGGGGCATGCACACGGCCATCCTCGAAGCGAGGCCAAAGCTTTTCAAGACACCCTGCTTGCTGCTATCTGGTCTTGCGAGACTGGCTCACCATGATACAAAGGCGTACATGATGCCCCTCGACTTCAATCTAATCTCTATTAGCCGAAACTTCTTTGCAGGTATGTAGTGGGTCGCCGTACATCATTTCCCTCCACTTTGATCTGATCACCATCGCCTGAAACTTCTTGGCAGGTATGTACTGGATCGGCATGAACTCCCACTGGATAACTGCCTTCAAAGAAGACGGTAAAAAGTTGGTGCTCATGAACTTCCAGATCTCCCATGAGATTATCCTTCCTCCGTTGGATTATATAGAGTTTTACCATCGCGGTCCTAATCATCTAGATTACCAGTTCAGTTGGACGGACCCTGTTTTGCAGAAGATTGTAATCTGTCAAGTGCCCACACGACATGCGAATTACGCAGACTTCAAGCTAATTGCCTTGTTCGACCGCGGACTCGCCTATCTTTACGCCGGTGCCTTATTTAGCTAGAGACAACTCAGCTCGCAGTGGATCATCGTCAAAGCTAATACACACTTCTATGATGCTATCGAACACAATGGCATCATCTACACGATTGACAAAGCAGATGGCACCATGTATTGATGGGACGACGCGTGTAAGCTGTTTCCATCTCATGTTAATGATGACGCCATGACATTGTTTGAACTTTTTGTGATGATTGGCATATCCCTGTTTGAGCAGAATTTGAGTAGAACTATGGCAATGTATTAGAGACGCCGAAAATCAGCTATATTTGGAATGAGTTAATTCATGCGATTGTGATCATGTCATTACAGCCAATTTGTACCCCTGAATAATCAAACGGTTGGGAATATCTGGATATTCTCCTTATTTTATAGTATTCTATATACTACTACTAAATATGAGTGTGTATCAATGGCCATGTTGGTTTCCTCATTTTCAAGATGTAGAAACATGCACCGCACTGTTGGTTTAATGTAACCATACATTACGGAAGTAAATGTGCATATGGAGAACTCTATATTTGGAAGTAGTGAAAGCATGTAATGCTTATTATGTGTACATACCTATATTTGCCCTTCAGCAATCAATGGCTAGAATAATATCCTCACAAAAAAATTTCCCATAGAACACAAGTATATAACTATACATGGTATGTTAGTTACCTTGAAGAATTTGTTTCGGAGGACAGAACATGATTCCATAACATGCATGACATGGTAGTTTCCTACGAAGAATCGATTGTGAGATAACATGAGTATAACCATGCATGGCACTTCTATATTTTCAAACCCAATATACATTTCCATGTATTTTCCTCCCAGTTCCAACAGGGACATATCAATGTTGTTTCTTACATTATCCTACTCATACTCTGAACAATGATGATCTTACATTAACAATGCATGTCCTTTTTGATACGATGAAGTGTCCCTATAGTTACCGTCCTTTGTAATCACACCACCTTTCCCAAAAACAGGGAAGCACAACTGGTTACTCGCTCGATCAGACGATGGCAAAAGACTAATGATCATTCAGACACATGAGCCGGAAAAGTTATATTGCAAAAACCCCACTGTATACAAGCACCGTGAAATACGTGAGTATCCGGACAGTGGCTGTTACGTCCATGTGCAGGATACTAGCTTGTTGGGGCCTTCAAGATTTTTTAGTTGGAGGCGGGTATACTGCCCTGGTTCACACTCTGTTTCTCGGACTCAATTATCTGATTAACCAGGAGATCACCATTGGCAAGGACCTTGATGGCAGAGAGGCTCTGTTTGCTATGGAAAAATGTGTCTACATGGCGAGTCCTAGGAGGTCGGGAGCAAATCCCCTTATTTTCAACGATACAGCCTACAGCCAAAAGAGGGTGAGAATGACAAAGGCATCTGAATTAACTTTGATCCCAGGATGTCCCAATTACGACAGGCAGTGGTGTGGTTCAAGCCTTCAGGTTGATAGGTAATTGGGCTGTTGCGTTGAAAGCGTGGAGTACTGGTGTCTCCGGATCATTGGTCGCAGAAGCGGGGCTGCAAATTATGATGGTGTTGGATCATCTATTCGAATGACTTTGTTGTCTTTGCTGCTTGTTCTAGATGGGTAGTTCTTTCTTTTGTTATGCATATTCCTTGTCATTTGGTCATCCTCGTCTATGTCACTCTTACTATGTAATAGTTGCCTCTGTTTAGAATGTCATTCTCGTCTGGATCACGAGAGTCTGAGTGCTGCAGATGGGTGCATTTTGGTGGTGTAGCAAGACTTCTTATGAACTATCATGTCTTGCTGTTTATGTCAGTAGTAGTCACTAGTCAGCGTTTGAATGTTGTGTATATCGTTGTTTAGAACTGTTTATTGTCTCGAACTACTGGTGGGCTAAATGAGGGCATCACCATTCTCCAGTGTTCAGAGTGTATCTCCTTTTTTCAAGTTATATAATTTGAGCTCAGTGTCTTTTCGATGATGTACACTTTTTTGGGCCAGTGAGGTGTCGTTGAATATGGGCCGAGTAGTAATGCAATGCCAAACTGGTCAATTTTGACTCTCAGTCCGGGCTCTCAAAAGATCCTCAGAAAAAAGTCCGGGCTCTCCAAAATATAAAGAATAAGGACTCTTAGGATGACATGTGGACGCCACCGGTGTTGTCGTGCGCTTGCGCTCCGAGAGCATATTGGTGCGTGTTTGAAATTCAAGATACCTTTTCATCCCCAATCTCCCGCCCCTCCCCCGCCTCTGGAATCTCGATTCCTACTCCAGTTCCCCCAAATCCCCCTCCTGTACTCAAGCTCACTATCATGTCACCGGTCAACGCGGATCTTCAAGCCGGAGATCCTGAGGTCCATCCTGCCTTCGGACGTTGTGTGTTGTCACTCAACGGTGGCATGGCGGCGCTTGACGAGCAGTTTGCCAGAAAAGTGCTGATGGTAACCATCAATGGTGACCGGCATCCCGTCTTGCCGGACGACCTTATCAAAGCTCTTGACATTGCGCATGGCATCCAAATAAGTAACTTGCTCGTAGAAGTCTGTCCACCACCGGCTGATTTCTTCGTCAGGTTCCGGACAACTTTTGACTGCAGTCGTGTGTTCGAATCTTCCTGGCGTTTGTTCTGCGATGGCATGCTGGTGAGCTTTGATCGGTGGCACCTAGGATGGGGCTCGGTGCCCTCTGAGCTTCAGTTTTTAACAAAGCTTACCTTCCACGGCATGCGTCGACGTGCTTGGAACAACGAGTCCATGAATGAGCTTATCAACAACCTTGGAGGTGAGCTTGTAAGTATGTTTGTTCCTCCAGATAGCTGGGCTCTGACGGTTATGGCATGGATGAAGAAGACGTCCACCATACCGAAGGTGATTGGTGTTGAGATACTGGTGCAGGAACCGGGGTTGTACTATTCATCGCCACCACGGCCGCCGCAGACCTTGATAGGGATGTACCCGTATCGAGTGTTATTGCATGTCGAAGAAGTGATCTATCCATCAATCGAAGTCCTGCTGCCGCCGCTGGTGCCAGGGTCCGTCAACGACGTCCATTACAGGAGTCAACGTCAGACTTTCCCCGTGTTGCTCAGAATAATGGATGGCACATGGACTACTCCATCGCGCGGCAGAGGCCACTCCTTCTTTGGGAGAAGAGGCAGGGCTGGCTGCCTGGATGTGCTCTAATTTGAGTTAACAACTGAATCTTGTCAAATACTAGTTAAATCCGAGCTATGGGTGTGAAGCACTGATGTGCGAGTACATTTGATTGTGACCTGTTCTAATTTTGTACCTGAACTTTTTTTAGAAAGGGTTGTACGTCAACTTAATGTGCTAGCAGAACTTATTGTGTTGTGCGTCTGTTTTCTTTGCACATCATTCAAGGGATGAACCATTATGTATGAGTTCGTTGGTTTCAACATAGCCCTACCCATAGCGATCCACTGCTTCCATCCTGATTGTGTCGCCTGCGTTAAATTTTGTTATGCAAGTTCAGTGTGCTATGATGTTCTATATGATTGTGTCAACTATATAAGTTTTTACTGAGCATCAGCAATGCATATGGCTGAAAGATGTATTTACGAGCATCGACCGACGGGTCTCTATCTCTCTCTCTCTCACACACACACAGGCACACACGCACACACGCACAAGTGGGACCCGTTGAATTATTTCTTTGCTTGTGATAGCTTTTAAATAGGTTCCACTGTAATCTAACTTTTTTCTTGAGTTATTAATTGAGCTCAGTGACTTCAAAAAGTTGTACAAAAGCCTTGTTTGGGCCTTTCTGGCATCGCTGAATGTGGGCTGAGTAGCCCTGTTAGGTTGTACTATACTACACAGGCCTTTTTTTCAGCATCAGCAATGCAACTCGGCCGACAGATGTACACAATATCTGGGTCAACTTGTTATTCTCCGCCCCGCTGGGCTGCAAACTTTCCTAGGAGGTATGCATTAGGCTTAACAAGAAAATGGAGTTTAAGAAATAATAAATGGGATGTAATTATAATAACTGGGTAGTAACTATAAAAAATTGCACCAAGCGCGTAATTAGTTTAAAAAATATATTATTTTTGGAATTTGAAAATTTTAATATCATTACTTGTTGCGCGTGCAATATTTCGTTGGATTTTAACGTAATACAACTTTATTTTGAAATTATATTTAATATGACTAGAAATTTCGGATAAAAATATTTCGGATCCCATAAAAATGTGGGATTTTTTTTTTGAATTCTCTTTTGAGCGGTTGGTTGAAATTATTAATCGTTCTGCTAGGTAGAAAACGGGTTGTACATTCTTACAAATCGCAAATGGGTTATATGTTCTCTGCCACACACTTGTGGGCCTTCTAAGTTGACACGTCCCCTAAAAAAACTAAGTTGACGTGTATGCAAGGCTTTGTCAACAACACATGGTTCTGGCAGCTGTGGCCGTTGGATGTCCATCCAACGGATGTCGTGCTTCTTCTCAATCTCAGATATTCTTGCTTCAGACGCCCAAAAAATGATTCCTCCCCCTGACATCTGGGCACACCATTTCGTAGGCTGAACTGTGGGCCTACTAAGTTGACGCGTACCAAGGGCTTTGTCAACTTAGTCGATATATTCTAGCTGTAGTGACCGTACGATGTCCATCCAACGGCCGTAGTGCTTCTTCAACCTCTAGTCTTCTTGCTCCAGCCATGCTGGTCGTGCTGCGTGCTCCTGCCTCCCGTGGCCGGCTATGATGCCGCGGAGGCCTCACCACCCCCTACTACTCCCACCGCTGGCCAGGCCATCCCTCTACTCACCCACACCCCCTGTTATTCTGCGGCAACGACAACCTCACACCGCAGCCGAACCGGTGAACCCTCGTACTCCTCTCTGTGCGGGCTTCCACTGCTGCGTCTTCCCCGGCTCCACATCGTCCCCTTCCTAGGCCTCGCCGTCGTCCATCGCCCTAGTGCTCTCGGCACGGCATGGTCAACGTGGTCAAGGAACGACTTCCATCGGAAGTGGACCGTACGTGGAGAGGCTAACAGCTGGGTCCACGACGGCAGCAAGGAAGTGCCTCCTTATTATGCGCAAAATAATTATTCCTCCACCTGACAGCGGGGACCCACCGGACGAGCCATTGTATTTCACGAAAAAAGGTTCCCCCCTGACTGCTGGGACCCACCAGCTAAATCTTCACAAGCAAGGAAGTGTGTCCGGGCAAAAAAAAACGATTCGCCCCCCTGACTTCTGGGCCCCACCAGCTACATCTTCGCATGCAAGAAAGTGCCTGACAGTCGGGACCCACCTTGTCGGAGCGTACATAGCGTTGTCATTCTGGTCGCGAATGCGTACGTACATACTGGTCGATGTAGAGGCACGCATGTAGAATGTACACGTACGTACAGTGGCCAGTGTGCAAGAAAGAAAATATGGCCACGTACATACATACGGGCAGGTTCTCGAACGCCTACTCACGCATACGTACGGCCAGGGCTCATGTACATGGCTCGGCCAGAACGGAGAAACATCATCATCGTCGTGTTCATGGGAGCCAACCAGCTCGGTCGGAACGGAATGCCTCGTCGTGTTCATCGGGAGGGATTGGACAGAACATCCGATGGAAACGAGGCCTGGCGTACCGCAGAACGAAGGAAACGGCCTTGTGTTCGAAAGGCCACGTTCGAAACAGGATCCTGTTCATCGGGATGGGTCTGGCGTACCGCAAAACAAAGGAAACGGACCTCCTATGGTCGAAACGGGGGTCCTGTTTATCGGGAGGGGTGTGGCGTACCGCAAAACGGAGGAAACGGACTTGTGTTGGAGCTCTACGGTCGAAACGGGGGTCCTGTTCATCGAGAGTGGTGTGGCGTACTGCAAAATGAGACTGCACGAGATACTGTTCATCTCCACCGTCGACCCCCTCCAGCCTCCACGGGTTACTGTTCATCCATCGTCGACCTCCTCTAGCCTCCACCTGGGACTGTTCATCCACGGGCTCCTGTTCATCTAGCCACCACCGCGCGCTACTCCACGGGCTACTATTCAACCAACCCTCTCCACGGGCTCCTGTTCAACCACCCCTCCATGGGCTACTGTTCATCCAGCCCTCCACCGTCTACTGTTCGTCCTGCCCTCCACGGGGTGGTCCTGTTCATCCAGCCCTCCACGGGGTCCTGTTCATCCAGCCCCAACCTTCTCAATCGATCGGGGTCCTGTTCATCCAGAGGCAACACCACAGGGTCTTGTTCATCCACCCCCACCGGGAACTGTTCATCCAAACCCCCCAGCAATGCTCACTGTTCATCCAGAGGCAGCATCGATCGGCTTCAGTTAGCAATAGTAGCAAAGGAATCGCTCGATCGGGTTCAGTTAACAGCCATCGATCGATTGCTCGGGTTCAGTAACGTGTAGCCTGCAGTGCAATCTCTAGGCTTCAGTTAGAGCCCAACGCCTCGCACCCACGCGCGTGCGTGTACGAGAGAAATGTGCATCGCTCGGCCCCGACCACCCACCGTAAGGGGGAACACCCCGATATTTTCCTCGCACTCGCTTCTACCATGGTTTTTTCCGTCATGGACGACCCAAAGAATGTCATGTAGCCGCGTCTCCAGCCCGCCCAGGACGAAAAGCCCATCTTCCGTCATGATTTTTTGTCATAGAAGTAGGACCCCACCATATCTATGATGATACCGTGTTTTGTCACAATTATTGTCATAGAAGTGTCATAAGTATGACATAAAAAAATTTCGTTCGGCCCAAAATGTCAGGGATGTGTCTTTTTTTGTAGTGCGTACAGCTCCTCACAAGCAAACTCCTATGCTTCTCCACCCTAATCAATTCCTGGGCTGTTGATATCCCCTATTCCTCGAAGGATGTGCTCAAGTTAATTTGTTCCACAAGATGAGTGATGTAGTATTTGTAGGAACTAGATTACTTTACTATTGCAATAGTGTGGTTCAAAAATCCTTTATTTTTCTATTATATATAGAATGGAATTTGTAAGGTTTAGTCTGCATTTCACAATCAATATGTGATGTTGAAGTAGTTTAAAATCTTTTTGGCCAGTATCCATATATATGTGGATGTATCATTGTTTTTTTCATAATCAATTTGTAATGGTGCTTAATGTACTGTTTGGTCTGCTTTTTTGGTCTGTATCCCTGAATTGATGCCCTTAAGATCTTTTTTATTTCTATAATTCATGAGCACAAATGAGCATGAAAAGAAAATATCCCATGATTAAACGTAAGCAAGCCTTGGTGAACGAACTGATATTTTCCATGTATTACAGGCGAAGCAGAAAAAATACAAGCTCTATAAGCCCCACGGCCTCGAGGCCAATGCCTAGGTTGATGCTACTGTGCTACTAACTTTACCACACCCCTATTACAGTTTATAGTTTACTTTATCAGAGAAACTAGATCAGCGCTCAGGGCTGGTGTGCTACGGTTGGTTTAGGTATGTCTACGAGAAGACGGCGACCACTATAAGATGCTCTCCTGATTTAGGACGGTTCTGAGTTTTCTTCTATTATTAGAAAAAAATAAGAGAGAAAGGATTGTTATTTTTGCTGCTACAACTATATGATGCTCTGTTGTTACTGTTTATTGTATGAAGTCGTGTGAACTACCTACCAGATTTAGGCTCGGATGATTCAGATAGGATGGAAGATGCGTAGGAATTCGTTCATGACATTCTCAATGAATTCGATCCATCGCTGGTGAGCTTCATCATGTAAGACCTTTTGTAACTTCATTCAAATTTATCCAGCAACAATTGCATGACTCTTGAAAGTGCTAGTTATCGACTAGAGGGGGGTGAATAGGCTCTAAAATATGGGGTGCCATGAGAATCCCAAAGCTTAGGCTCTTGCCACTCCTTGTTCCATAATCCATCAAATCTTTACCCAAAATTTGAAAACTTCACAACACAAAACATAAAATAGAAAGTCTCGTGAGCTCCGTTAGCGAAAGAAAACAAAACACCACTTCAAGGTACTGTAATGAACTCATTCTTTATTTATATTTGTGTTAATCCTACTGCATTCCAACTTCTCTATGGTTTATAAACTATTTTACTAGTCATAGATTTCTTAAAATAAGCAAACACCACACGAAAAACAGAATCTGTCAAAAACAGAACAGTCTGTAGTAATCTGTAGCTAACGCAAGATCTGGAACCCCAAAAATTCTAAAATAAATTTCTGGACGTGAGTAATTTATCTATTAATCATCTTCAAAAATAATTAACTAAATAGCGCTTTCCAAATAAAAATGAAAGCAATTCTCGTGAGCGCTAAAGTTTCTGTTTTTTACAGCAAGATTAAAAAGAGTTTCCCCAAGTCTTTACAACGGATCTACTTGGCACAAACACTAATTAAACACAAAAAACACAACCAAAACAGAGGCTAGATAAATTATTTATTACTAAACATGAGCAAAAAGCAAGGAATAAAAATGAAATTGGGTTGCCTCCCAACAAGCGCTATCGTTTACGCCCCTAGCTAGGCATAAAAGCGAAGATAGATCTAGATATTGCCATCTTTGGTAGGAAATCCATAAGTGGCTCTCATAATAGATTCATATGTTAATTTAATTTTCTTTATAGGTAAGTGTTCCATGCCTTTCCTTAACGGAAATTGGAATCTAATATTCACTTCTTTCATATCAATAATTGCACCAATCGTTCTAAGGATAGGTCTACCAAGAATAATAGGACATGAAGGATTGCAATCTATGTCAAGAAAAATAAAATCTACGGGCTCATAATTCCTATTTGGAAGAATAAGAACATGATTAATTCTTCCCATAGGTTTCTTGATAGTGGAATCCGCAAGGTGCATGTTTAAAGAGCAATCATCAAAATCACGGAAACCTAGCAAATCACACAAAGTCTTAGGAATCGTGGAAACACTAGCACCCAAATCACACAAAGCATAGCACTCATGATATATAATTTTAATTTTAATAGTAGGTTTCCACACATCATAAAGTTTTAGAGGGATAGAAACTTTCAACTCAAGTTTTTCTTCATAAGATTGCATCAAAGCATCAGTGATATGTTTGGTAAAGGCTTTATTTTGACTATAAGCATGAGGAGAATTTAGCACAGATTGCAACAAGGAAATACAATCTATCAAAGAGCAATTACCATAATTAAATTCCATGAAATCCAAGATAGTGGGTTCATCTATATTTAAAGTTTTGACTTCTTCAGTCCCACTTTTAACAATTTTAGCATCAAGATCTAAAGACTCCGAATTTTTGGAACGCCTTCTAGGTAAAGGTGGATCATATTCAGTCCCATCATTATCAAGATTCATATTACAAAACAAGGATTTAATAGGGGACACATCAATAACTTTTATATCTTCATCTTTTTTATCATGGAAACTAGAAGAACACGCTTTTATAAAGCAATCTTTCTTAGCACGCATCCTAGCGGTTCTTTCATTGCACTCATCAATGGAAATTCTCATAGCTTTGAGAGACTCGTTGATATCATGCTTAGGTGGAATAGATCTAAGTTTCAAATAATCAACATCAAGAGAAATTCTAACAACGTTCCTAGCCAATTCATCAATCTTAAGCAATTTTTCTTCAATCAAAGCATTGAAATTCTTTTGTGAAGTCATAAATTATTTAATATTAGATTCAAAATCAGAGGGCATCTTATTAAAATTTCCATAAGAATTGTTGTAGGAGTTACCATAATTATTAGAGGAATTACTAGGATATGGCCTAGGATTAAAGTTTCCTCTATACGCGTTGTTACAAAAATTATTCTTACCAACAAAATTCACATCCAAAGATTCATTATTATTTTCAACCAAAGTAGAAAAATTAGGATCAGAAGAAACACTTTTATTAGCAAATAATTTCATAAGTTCATCCATCTTTCCACTCAAAACATTAATTTCTTCTATCGCATGCACTTTCTTATTAGTAGATCTTTCGGTGTGCCATTGAGAATAATTAACCATAATATTATCTAGGAGTTTAGTAGCTTCTCCTAAATTGATTTCCATAAAAGTGCCTCCCGCGGCCGAATCTAAAAGGTTTCTAGAAGCAAAATTCAATCCGGCATAAAATTTTTGTATAATCATCCATAAATTCAAACCATCTGTAGGGAAATTATGTATCATTAATTTCATCCTTTCCCAAGCTTGTGCAACATGTTCATGATCAAGTTGCTTAAAATTCATAATATCGTTTCTAAGAGAGATGATCTTAGCGGGAGGAAAATACTTAGAGATAAAAGCATCCTTGCACTTATTCCACGAATCAATACTATTTTTAGGCAAAGACGAAAACCAAGCTTTAGCACGATCTCTAAGCGAAAAAGGAAATAACTTCATTTTAACAATATCATTTTCCACATCTTTCTTCTTATTCATATCACACAAATGAACAAAGTTGTTTAGATGGGTAGTGGCATCTTCACTAGGAAGGCGGGAAAACAGATCTTTCATGACAAGATTCAGCAAAGCAACATTAAATTCACAAGATTCAGCATCGGTAAGAGGAGCAATCGGAGTGCTAATAAAATCATCGTTGTTGGTAGTAGTAAAGTCACACAATTTGGTATTATCTTGAGACATCGTGACAAGCAAGCAATCCAACACACAAGCAAACAAGAGACGGACAAAAAAGCAAATAGAGAAAGAGGAGGAGGACGGAGAGAGAGAGAGAGGGCGAAGAAAACGGCAAGGGTGAAGTGGGGGGGAGAGGAAAACGAGAGGCAAATGGCAAATAATGTAATGCGGGAGATAAGGGTTTGTGATGGGTACTTGGTATGTTGACTTCTGTGTAGACTCCCCGGCAACGGCGCCAGAAATCCTTCTTGCTACCTCTTGAGCACTGTGTTGATATTCCCTTGAAGAGGAAAGGGTGATGCAGTAGAGCAGCGTAAGTATTTCCCTCAGTTTTTGAGAACCAAGGTACCAATCTAGTAGGAGGCCATGCACGAGTCCCTCGCACCTACACAAACAAATAAACTCCTCGCAACCAACGCGATTAAGGGGTTCTCAATCCCTTCACGGTCACCTGGGAGACGTATCAAGCATCCCCACTCTTCAAACAAAACTAGCATCCCTAAGCTTAGGGTTTTGCATATTATTAGCACAATCAAAAATTATAGATACGTTGGAGACGTATCAACACTATTCCAAACCCACTTTCAATAATATTGCAAACACTATTATCAATCTCATATTCATCATGTGGCTTAAATAAATTTTCAAGATCAAAGTAGAATCACCCCAATCATGATCACTGCAACAAATAGTAGTCATAGCAAAACTAGCATCCCTAACCTTAGGGTTTTGCATATTATTACCACAATTGACATCAATATAATTTATACTGTCATCATTGCAATCATGCTTTTTATTCAAAGATCTATCGTGAATCACTTCATAAAGTACTTCATCGCAATTTTAAGATTAACGAATTTCAAGCAAAACTTCATAAAGATAATCTAGTGCACAAAACTCACTAGCAATTGGTTCATCGTAACTGGATCTCTTAAAAAGATTAGTAAGAGGATGAGGATCCATAGATCTTAGGTTCTTTGTTTGGCAATAAATAAACAACTATTCCAACCAAACGAGCAAACAAGCCAAGGAAGACATCAAGGAAAATGGAAAGACAAATAGAAGAAGGGCGAATAAAACGACAAGGGTGAAGTGGGGGAGAGGAAAAGGAGAGGCAAATGGAAAATAATGTAATGCGAGGGATAAGAGTTTGTGAGGGGTACTTGGTATGTCTTGACTTGTGCGTAGACTCCCCGGGAACGGTGCCACAAATGGCTCATTGTCGGGAGTCAAATCTTGACTTGACTTGGCATGAATCTCACTGGCAACGGCGCCATAAATCCTTCTTGCTACCTCTTGAGCATTGCGTTGGTTTTCCCTTGAAGAAGAAAGGGTGATGCAGTAAAGTAGCGTAAGTATTTCCCTCAGTTTTTGAGAACCAAGGTATCAATAAGTAGGAGATCACACTCGAGTCCCACGCACCTACACAAACAAATAAGAACCTCGCAACCAACGCGATAAAGGGGTTGTCAATCCCTTCACAGTCACTTACGAGAGTGAGATCTGATTGATATGATAAGATAATATTTTTGGTATTATACGATAAGGAGAAATAAATATGCAAAGTAAAACAAACGGCAATAGATTTCTAAGTGTTGGAAGATTAATATGATGGAAGATAGACCCGGGGGCCATAGATTTCACTAGTGGCTTCTCTCAAGAGCATAAGTATTACGGTGGGTAAACAAATTACTGTCGAGCAACCGATAGAATTGAGAATAGTTATGAGAATATCTAGGTATGATCATGTATATAGGCATCATGTCCGTGACAAGTAGACCGAAGCGATTCTGCATCTACTACTATTACTCCACACATCGACCGTTATCCAACATGCATCTAGAGTATTAGGTCCATAAGAACAGAGTAACGCCTTAAGCAAGATGACATGATGTAGAGGCATAAACTCATGAAATATGATATAAACCCCATCTTTTTATCCTTGATGGCAACAATACAATACGTGTCGTTTCCCCTACTGTAATTGGGATAGAGCACCGCAAGATTGAACCCAAAGCTAAGCACTTCTCCCATTGCAAGAAAGATCAATATAGTAGGCCAAACCACATTGATAATTCGAAGAGACTTGAAAAGATAACCCATCATACATAAAAGAATTCAAAGGCGATTCAAATACTGTTCATAGATAAACTTGATCATAAACCCACAATTCATCGCATCTCGACAAACACACTGCAAAAGAAGATTACATCGAATAGATCTCCAAGAGAATCAAGGAGAACTTTGTATTGAGGTCCAAAGAGAGAGAAGAAGCCATCTAGCTAATAACTATGGACCCGGAGGTCTGAAGTAAACTACTCACACATCACCGGAGAGGCCATGGAGTTGATGTAGAGGCCCTCCGTGATCAATTCCCCCTCCGCCGGAGCTCCAAAAAGGCCCCAAGATGGGATCTCTCGGGTACAGAAGGTTGCGACGGTGGAATTAGGTTTTCATGGTGGTCCTGGATGTTTGCGGGTACGTGCACTTATATAGGAGGAAGAAGTAGGTCGGTGCAGCAACGAGGGGCCCACGAGGGTGGAGGGCACGCCCCCTTGCCTCGTGGCCTCCTCGATTGTTTCTCGACACCCACTCCAAGTCTCCTGGATCATGTTTGTTGAGAAAATCACGTTCCCGAAGGTTTCATTTAGTTTGGACTTCGTTTGATATTCCTTTTCTGCAAAACACTGAACATGCAAAAGAACAACAATTTGGGCTGGGCCTCTGGTTAATAGGTTACTCACAAAAATAATATAAAAGTGTAAAATAAAGCCCATTAACATCCAAAACAGATAATATAATAGCATGGAACAATCAAAAATTATAGATACATTGGAGACGTATCACAGTGCAACAAAAGGTCACAATGGAAATGAGGTGAAGTAGATAACCCTATTTACACAGAGGTGGAAAGGAAACAACTAGTGGTCAATAACGGTGGATGACACAAAAGCCAACAAAAAGAAGCATCTACCTTATCTAAATGGGAAAGAAAGTAAGACAGTAGCATTTCTGAAATGGTGGCATTGATTAATATTAACAAAGAGATTATATTAACAATAAAATTCGTTAAACATGTAATTTGCTTTTAACTGTGGCATTGCATCAATTTTCCAGCGACATTATTAGAGGGTCCTTGTTTACAGGGACATTTTGGTGGAGGGACTAAAAAAACTCCGTGTCAGTCCCATCTAAACCAAACAGGAGGGACTTTTAGGGACTAAAAGTGGGCATTTGGGACTAAAGAAAGAAGACCCCGAGGGAGAGTCGTTTTGGGACTTTTTCCAACAGTTGCCCCTACCACGCATCGCACCTTGTCTCTATTAGTTCATTACTAGGGGTAACATGGTATTTTAGCATGTCATTTAATAACCTCTAGGTCATATTTAGTCCCTGGAACCAAGCAGGTAGGGACTAGGGAGTTTATAACCAAACAAAGGCTTAGATTAACAACAGCTAAAGAGTTGCACGGGACAGTGGATGCACCAGCACCATGTGCATCTACCGATGTACTGGGGTGATGCACAGTCTGTTGCAACAAAGAACAAACAACCAAGGAGCATATTTGTGTGGGTCCCAGTTTTCTTATCTTTAGACACCTTTCCCTATGTGAGCGCAACAAATCTAGTCCTGCTCAAACTCTACAGCCTTGTCCCCCCAAAAAAGATCAGTTCGTTATAGATGTGCATACTGCGTTTGTCATTGTTTTCCATTTTCGACCAACGTAGGTGCAGGATAGCCAGTCTGTACTACTACTTTCTCCACTTCCTTTCCTCTATGAACCACTTCCTAGATTTATGCTATACAACTTTCACCACTACTTTCCCCCATTCCCGTCCTCTTTGAACCACGTCTTAGATTCATGCGATACAACTTTCCCCACTACTTTCCCCCTTCCTTTCCTTTTTGAACCACGTCCTAGATTCATGCTATACAACTTTTCCCACTACTTTCCCCCATACCTTTCCTCTTTGAACAACGTCCTAGATTCATGGTATACAATTTTCCCTACTACTTTCCTGTTTGATCCAACACCTAGATTCAAGCGCAAAAGCGAAAAAAGCCCACATGTAGCTAGAGCAATGCATGTGGAATAAGTAAATTATACATTAAGGTTCTTGGGGTGTGGTTCAGTGGGCGACCGAAGGTCGTTCGACCCACACTATGTACGGTGGTGAAGAAGAAGGGGTCGGAGGCCCTCCTGCACCGCCGCTGGGTGAAAGTGAACAACTGCGCTGGCAGTGGATTCCCTCCCTCGCCGATGGCGACAATGTTAAGACTACTTCCCTTCCCGGTGGACAGATCCTGCTGGCTCTTTTACCAGCAGTGAGGGGGGAGAGAGAGGCTAACAAAGTCTTCTTTAGATCTGGAGAGGGTGAGAGAGTGTGAAGAGAGAAACTACAAGCAGACCAGCAGTGAGGGGAGAGAGAGAGGCCAACGAAGTCTTGTTTAGATCTAGAGAGGGTGAGAGAGTGTGAAGAGGGCAACTACAGGCGCCGAGGATCCAGTGTGTATATATATATTGAAGAGAATGTGAAGACTGCAAACCCTAGAAAACAAGCAACGAGGCTGCAGCTTATAGGTGATGAGGTGATTATATGGTCACTACGAGATCGTATAGCTCCGTATCCATCCATTTTGACCAGTTAAAGAATCCTCCTGGCACGAATTATGCTCATGTGTAGTTATCGAACCAGAGACCTCAAGTTTGATGAGCGAACATGCTAACCAGCTACACAACACTCCTGTTATGTTGAACGACAGTAAAATAACCTTTTATAAATTCCTGCATTCGTGTGACAAGCATGCCGTGTTTTTTTGTGTGTGGGAGTCATTGGGATTTAAATCATAATCGTGTCATGTGGCTTTGGTGGTAAGACTATCCAAATTGGTGCAGAGTTAATGCAGCCTTAGTCACCTTACCTCTCTCCATGTAGTACGTTGGGTCCCACCAGTCAGAGGGTGAAACAAACAAATTAATAAGAAAAATTAAAAGCGCCAGCGGTGTTTCTTACCTCACACATCTCACAACTGCTCGGGAACACTGTCCAATTGATCCCTCTGTTCGCTCACCTATTATTTTAAGTCAATCCTTATTATAACATGCACACAATTTTGGGCACTTGTATTCGACCTAAGTCAGTGTGCCACCGTATCTCATACGACTCCCTCCATCTATGTGATTTGACGGCTCATTGGTCATTATTACTGAGGTGGTAGGACTGCTGGATGTCCCACGCTTTCAGCGAAAGGAGGTACTACTAGATTACAATTTTCTCCTTTCTTACGGCGGAGGAGTGCAAGAGCAGTGAAAACACGCAGGCTCAGTGATTACATGGCCCACCTCACACTACAACTTTATTTATAAATGACGCGACACCTACTACTCGTTCTCCTATAAACCTTGTGCTTGGCATCTCCGAACTATTAACCTTGCGATTGACTCTTCGCCCCTTCGGGAAGTCGAGCAATAATGGTACTGTAGTATATATCATTCTGGCTATATGAGACCGAATGAATTGCTGCATGTCCACCACGTGGCGAGGGTCGAGGGGCGAGGGAGAGTGCGTACTATTACATCCGTTTCAATATGGACTACATACCGAGCAAAATGAGTGAATATACAATCTAAAATAAGTCTGTATACATCAGTGTTTGGAGTATGTACTAGTAGTTCATATTGAAATCTACTAAAGGACATATATTCCAAACAATATGATAATCTCTCTAACCAAGGTAGGGACGAGGAGTAAACCGAGGGAGTACTAGTAAAATTTTCTCCTCGTCCTGTGTAACGCCCCGGATGTAACTTTCCCAATTTGTACTCCAACTCTTGCCGTTTCTGGCGTTAAGTTATTTTATTTTCTCGGGTTCGGGTTTTTGTCTCCGTGTGTTGTTATCGTTGTTATGCATCTCATATCATGTCATCATGTGCATTGCATTTTCATACATGTTCATCTCATGCATTCGAGCATTTTCCCCGTTGTCCGTTTTGCATTCTGGCGCTTCGTTCTCCTCCGGTGGTCAATTCTACCTTTCTTTCGTGTGTGGGGATTAAACATTTCCGGATTGGACCGAGACTTGCCAAGCGGCCTTGGTTTACTACCGGTAGACCGCCTGTCAAGTTTCGTATCATTTGGACTTCGTTTGATACCCCAACGGTTAACCGAGGGACCGAAAAGGCCACGTGTGTGTTGCAGCCCAACACCCCTCCATTTTGGCCCAAAACCCACCTAAGCCTTCTCCATCATCTAGATCGTTCGATCACGATTGCATGGCCGAAAACCGCACCTCATTTGGACTCTCCTAGCTCCCTCTATGCCTATTTAGAGGCCTCTCCCCGAAAATCCGGATCCTCCCCGTCCTAACCCTAAATTTTCGGATCTCCGCCGTCGCCGGACACGTCCGGACGGAGCCGGACGTGTCCGGATCCGCCTCCACCGCCGCTGCGTGGCCCAGGGAGCCCGGAGCCGCCCCCCGCGGCCCATCTCCTCCACCTCCGCCCGACCTTCTCCTTCCTCCCGCGCTGCTCGCCGGATCCGCCTCCACCGCCACCGCGCCGGCGCCACGCCTCCGCAGCTCCGCCGCCTCGCCCGCCGCCCGGAGTCGCCACCGCCATCACCGTCCACCGCGGTGCTCGCCGCCTCGGCCACCGCCGCCGCCTCCGCCCCTCATCGCCTCGGTCGTCGGCGCCCGAAGCCCCTGCGTCCTCTCCCTCATCGTCTGGCAAGAACTCCAGCGAGCCCCGGCGTCGAACCTCGAAGAGCATGCCGCGATCCAGATCTGGCCGTGAACAGTAAACACTAGGTCGGATTTTTCTTCTAAGTCCCGAAAATCCCAGATCCATGTGCCCTTCTTCATCATGCTATAACTTTGCATCCGTAGCTCCGATTCATGCATGTAGCATATCAAAATGTTCATCTCAGAGAGTACATCATTTCATTCCATTGCATCATTTTCATTTGAGTTCATCTTGATGCCCGAAATGCTGTTAGAAGAGGGCTACTTGAGTTATTTGTCAGATCTGCTGCTCCATTTAGACTTTTGTCATTTTTGCCATGATTATTGTGTGCATGATATGCCATGATGCTCTACATATGTTTTGTTAAGGGTTTTGTCATCTTTTAAGAGATGCAACCCATGTATTTTTTTGTGATGTGTGTGGTGCCTAGTGCAAGCTTGCCAAGTGAGGCACTTGGTAATTATGTTTTCAGGGACTTAGCATTTCCACTAAGTCCTTGAGTTGTTTAGATCATGATGCCATATGTCCATGTTGATTCCTAGTGATCCGTGCCTCTTTTGAGGATGATCAGTAAGGATGTTTTGTTAATCTTGTAGTGCTCTATCCATCCATGTCTTTGTTTGCAATTATGGAGCAACCTAGTTTGAGTCAATCGAGCTCTACTTTTGCTACTTTGTGAATCTGGGCAGATTGTCAACTTGTTTGCAATTTTGCCGATGATGTTGTAGTTGATCCATGCATGCTATGTTATTGTTCTTGCCATGTCTAGCTTGAATTTTGTGTGTTCTAGATGGATGCATGCTTAGTTTGTCATGACTTGCTCCGTAGTGAGTGCATCGAGCTCCGTAGTGAGTGCCAGTTTTCACCAAGTCTAGAATCTGATTATGTTTTTGCCATGTTCACATGCTTGCAATTGTATTTTCTGATCCCTTTTGGCTCAAGGTCACTAAGGGACTTTTGTTAAGTTATTTGAGTAGCTCCATGCCATGCTTTACTTTGCCATGATCAGGTCCTGTAGCATGTAGTTTTGTTGCTCCGAAGAGGGCTACCTGGTCTGAAATTCCAGACAAGTGTTAATTTCTGCCATGCTTGTTTGAACCTGTTAATGGATGAATTGGCCGTGGCTCAGTGCTAGACTTTTGTTAAGCATCTTGAATTCATCCCTGCCATGTATTTTGTTGTCATGTTTGGGTGCTGTAGCATGTTCATCTCATTGCATTTAGATGGCTACTTGCTGCAAATCGCAGACCGGTGTCATATTTGAATCGCTTGCCATTTCCAAACCGTAACTCCGATTCCGGTGTTCTTTATATTGTTTTCAAGCGATTTCATCTCATATTTCTAGTGGCACACTTGGTTTTCCAAGTTGAGGCCCGGTCCATGCATTTCCTGTCACATCTTGCATATGCATCCCGCATCGCATCCCGCATAGCATATCTTCATAGCATCATATTGTTTGATCCTTGCACGTGGTTGATTGTGTCCTTGTTGCTTGTTTGTCTTGTTTGGGTAGAGCCGGGAGACAAGTTCACTAATGAGGAGCCTGTTGAGTTTGCTTTCGAGGATCCAGTCAACTCTGACAACTTTGCAGGCAAGATGATCATACCCTCGAAATCACTACTATCTTCGCTATGCTAGTTTGCTCGCTCTTTTGCTATACCAATGCTACGATGCCTACCGCTTGCTTTCAAGCCTCCCTAATTCCCATGTCAAACCTCTAACCCACCATGTCCTAGCAAACCGTTGATTGGCTATCTTACCGCTTTGCTTAGCCCCTCTTATAGCGTTGCTAGTTGCAGGTGAAGATTGGAGGCCGTTCCTTGTTGGAACATTTATTTACTTGTTGGGATACCATTATATTGCCATGTTATCTTAATGCATCTATATACTTGGTAAAGGGTGGAAGGCTCAGCCTCTCGCCTAGTGTTTTGTTCCACTCTTGCCGCCCTAGTATCCGTCATATCGGTGTTATGTTCCTGGATTTTGCGTTCCTTATGCGGTTGGGTTATAATGGGAACCCCTTCATAGTTCGCCTTGATTAAAGCTTTTCCAGCAATGCCCAACCTTGGTTTTACCTTTTGCCACCTAGCCTTTTCCCTTGGGTTTCACGGACTCAAGGGTCATCTTATTTAAACCACCCCCCCCCCCCCGGGCCAGTGCTCCTCTGAGTGTTGGTCCGAACTGAGCTGCCTGCGGGGCCACCTCGGGGCAACTTGAGGGTTGGTTTTACTCGTAGCTAGTCTCATCTGAGTGTGCCCTAAGAAAGAGATATGTGCAGCTCCTACGGGATTTGTCGGCACATTCGGGCGGTGTTGCTGGTCTTGTTTTAACCTGTCGAAGTGTCTTGAAGAACCGAGGTACCGAGTCTGATCGAAACGTCCCGGGAGGAAGTCTATTCCTTCGTTGACCGTGAGAGCTTGTCATGGGCTAAGTTGGGACTCCCCTGCAGGGATTTGAACTTTCGAAAGCCATGCCCACGATTATGGGCAGACGGGAATTTGTTAATGTCCGGTTGTAGATAACTTGAACCTTAACTTAATTAAAATGGATCAACAGAGTGTGTTACCGTGATGGACTCTTCTCGGCGGAGTCCGGGAAGTGGACACGGTGTTGGAGTAATGTTTGCGCAGGTTGTCCTCTAGTTTCTCGCTCGCGCTTTGCCTCCTCTTCTCGCTCCCTTTTGCGAACAGGATAGCCACCATATATGCTAGTCGCTTGCTGCAGCTCCACTTATATTTACCTTGCCTTACCTATAAGCTTAAATAGTCTTGATCGTGAGGGTGCGAGATTGCTGAGTTCCTGTGGCTCACAGATTACTATTACACCAGATGCAGGGCCTGATGATTCCGCTCTAGGTGACGCGCTCGAGCTCAAGTGGGAGTTCGACGAGGACTCTCAGCGTTACTATGTTTCCTTTCCCGACGATCAGTAGTGGTGCCCGGTTGGGGGTGATCGGGACCGTGTTGCATGTTGGGTTATCTTTTATTTTGGCGCCGTAGTCGGGCCATGAGTGTTTGGATGATGTATGTTATTTATGTACCTTGATTGACGTGGTGAGTGAAAGCCAACTATGTTATCCCTTTTTACTATCTATATTACATGGGATGTTTGTGATGATTGCCTGACTTGCGACATATGCCTTCAATGCGATTTTGCCTCTAAGTCGTGCCTCGACACGTGGGAGATATAGTCGCATCGAGGGTGTAACATCCTGCGAGCCATCGCGCGCGTGGGCGAGGGAGCAGGCGTAAGGCGTAGTAAGCAAGCTTCACCTCATTGTGCGAGACACCGCGCCCGTGGTTGGGGGGAGACGGCGTACAAGCAAGCTTCTCCTCATTGTGCGAGTTGACGGGACACATCAAATGTACTCCAGTGTATAGAGCCTTGCCTCTAAGGTAGGCCCCACATGGTTTGCCTCTTTTTTAACATAACGCATCAAGTCGAAATTTGTTTGTTCACCCGTGGTAGATGATCCTCCCTCCATCTAGTGGACAACCAGTACACGTGTCAAATTACCACGTCGTCTGCCTTTTCATACAGAAATGAGCTCCACCGTGTACCCACACGGGTTTGGTTGGGAAAGAGACGGGAGTACGTGCACCTCTTCTCTTCGTGCATGTCCCCGACCTACGTGGGTGTGTGTGAGAGATACAAACCTAGACACATGTCTTGTGCGTTCGTGAGTGTTTTTTGTTTGGGGGGGGGAGGTTGATTTTGTGAATGTATTTGTGGGAATATGTGTCGATGACATCTCAAACAAAATTTTGCATGCAATGTGTGTGAAATGGAGGCCTATCCATATCATATATAGAGGGTTGGGCGATCCACGAGAAGAGAGGGAGGGGTCATAGATATTGATAGAGTTGAAGAGACGGTCAAGTGGGTGGGTGCGAGATCGATGAAGAGAGCCATCAAAATTGTGTGTGTGTGCAAGTCAAAGATATAGGGCGACTGACCTAGCTACCGGAACGTCAGAGGGCACATGTCAAGTTTGTGTGTGGTAGGGAGACATGACTAGAGCGCTTTATGTATCGGTGTGTGTGTGTGGGAGGGGGTGGGGGGAGGGGTAGGCAGATGCCCAACTATAGAGGTAGAATGACTCGTATATGTGTTGAGAAGGAGAGACCCAGCTATGCCTTGAGGGAGATCGGGCGACATCCATACATAACTGAAGGACGGGAAATAGGATGGGACAGAGAGAGAGAGAGAGGAGAGAGAGAGGTAGGGAGAGGGGTAGAGTGCTGGATGGGTGATGGAGTTGCTTCTCGAAGATGGTTGGAGAGGCCTGTTGGTGTCAAAACTGGCGGATCTCGGGTAGGGGGTCCCGAACTGTGCATCTAGGATCGATGGTAACAGGAGACGGGGGACACGATGTTTACCCAGGTTCGGGCCCTCTCTATGGAGGTAATACCCTACGTCCTGCTTGATTGATCTTGATGAATATGAGTGTTACAAGAGTTTATCTACGACGAGATCGTAATGGCTAAACCCTAGAAGCCTAGCCTGTATGACTATGGTAATGAGTATATCCTTTCTGGACTAACCCCTCTAGTTTATATATACACCGAGGGGAATCTAGGGTTACATAGAGTCGGTTACGTAAGAAGGAATCTTCATAGTCGCTCGCCAAGCTTGCCTTCCATGCCAAGAAGAGTCCAATCTGGACACAGGTATAGTCTTCGGCCTTCATGTCTTCACAGCCCACCAGTCTGGCCCATGGATAATAGGCCGGACGCCCGAGGACCCCTTAGTCCAGGACTCCCTCAGTAGCCCCTAAACCAGGCTTCAATGACAAGGAGTCCGGCGCGCAGATTTTCTTCGGCATTGCAAGGCGGGTTCCCTTCTATCCAAACTTCAAGATAGTCTTCCAATGCGATGATAGTATCTAGACCTGTCAGACACACCATACATGATCGCAGAGAGAATATATATTTTTACACGAGTCTAATTTGCTGATGACCTCACGTCTGTTCGGTCATAATTTTGAACCGTTTTTCGTCTTCCGCTCCATGTTTCGAGACACGGTTGCCATTGGCACATCTTGTCGAAGTAGAGATCGTGTCTCTTTATTACGGGATTCTCATCAATACGGGCATGGGCGACCCAACCGTGCCATTTGCACGGCCCTTGGGAATAGGCGAGTTTAAGGTGAGTGGGGAGACGGTTGATATTCATTGTCAGGACCCCGATTCTAAGTCACACCGATCTAGCATGTAACACCTCATATCAGTTTGCGGCCTCACGCACGGTAATCACACAGTGTCGCCTTACCATGGCCCGGGACCGTTTGCGCCTTTTGGCTCACGTATATGATAGTGTCGCTAGCATCCATATGACAGAGAACCCGTTCCGACATGACTAGTCGTGAACTCAAAGTGACACTAACTTACAGGGACATGCATACATGAATCAACATCGAGCAAGTCAGTCAGCAGCGTACGAATCCGGGATGTAGCACTGGGCTAACAGGACTCCAGGAACCCGGGCTGAAGCAGGCTAGGCAGGACTCCGGATGTCACCGCGTGACATTACCCCGAAGGGACAGACACAGGAACGAAGTGATTGACATGCCGGCTAGTCAAGTGTTCCAGAGCGGTAGTGCTGGGCTAGCAGGACTCCAGTGAGCCGGGCTGTAGCGGACTACTATGGCTCATGGAAGCACAAGACCTACATTTCCCCATAAGAGAGGCTACCAAGGATAAACAACTAGGTTGTCGGATCCAACACATACCAAGCATTTCAATCATACACACAATATACACGATATGTGTAAATACAACATGGCATCACAACATAACTCTACGACTCAAGTATTTATTCATTAGGCTCCGAGGAGCCAAGCATTCCAAACATGGGTCTCATGACCCCAACATACAGAGCATACAAACAATAAGCACATGCGGAAGCTTAACTTGTCTGAGTACAGACAAGTACAAATGAAGAAGGCTAAGAAGCCTGACTATCTACAAGACCCTGCCGGGGGCACAAGATCGTAGCTGAGGTAACAAGCTAAACGTCGAAGTCCACACTGTAGTACTAGCAAGACTGAAGTCTCTCTGCAAAACATAAATTAAGAAAACGTGAGTACAAGGGTACTCAGCAAGACTTACATCAGAACTAGCTACATATGCATCGGTATCAACAAGGGGGTGTGGTGGAGTTTAACTGCAGCAAGCCAGCTTTGACTCAGTGGCTAACCTGAACTACGACTGCAAGCAGCTCTTTTGAGGTGGCGCACACGAGTCCACATATTCACCAATCAATTCACCACTATGGACCCGCTCCCGTCTACCTACGAGAACACCATCCATAGCACTCACGCTTATCTTGCGCATTTTAGAGTATCCACTTCAAGTTATCTATGAACTGTATAGGCAACCAAGTAGTCCTTTACCGCGGACGCGGCTATTCGAATAGATGATGTTAACCCTGCATGAGTGTACTTCTTCATACACGCTCTCACCACTTACCGCCGTTTACACAACATGTACTCGGCAACCTTCAAGCGGAAGAACAACAAGGGTGTCGGCCACGGCCTACCTAAACACACAAGTCTCTAGTCCACGTTTATTGCCTATCTAGGTTCTATCCGCAGGGAGTCTGGCCGAGGTTTCCACATACGGCCCCGAACGATGTGTACAGGGTTCCAAGACACCAAATGGGCGCCCGGCATGCCCGGCCACGCTGTATCTACCGCATCATAGCCCACCCCTAGGGTCAGCGCTACGCACGGCCGCCAACACATATCCTATAAACACCAGAAACTAGTTGCAACTCCTGGACAGAGAACTAGGGTGGTTAAGAAGCCGAGAGGGTCCATTGGTTTCGGTCCCAATGCATGGTAGTAGCTGTTTCTTAAATCACACATATAGATCTCGGTGCTTAAGGACGGTTCCAATGAAACAACCCACCATGTACTCCTACATGGCCTCTCATCGATACCTTTACCAAATCGTTTTCAACACACTTAGATCACACATAGTGTCAATGTGGGCAATTAACTAGGGGATTAAACCCTAGTTAAGAAGCCACATCATCATCACCGGATCTACGCCGGCGATGACCAAACCGACGACGAGAGCGCGCCGGACTCGCGTTAGGGACGGCAGTTCGTCGCGCTGCTAGTACCAGGGAGGGCCTCTCGCTCATTCGCATCCAAAGTACCGGACGGGAGGCCGCGCAGTGGCCGGAAACGATGTCGGCAACGAGGTTTAGTGGCGGCAGAGGTCAGGATCGAGCGGGTACGGGGTTTCAGCGCGAGCTAGAGAAAACGGCATAGCGCGTTCGCTTCCTGGGGACGCAGTGAGCATGTTGGTGGTGGTGCGGCGAGTGGGAGAGCGCAGGAGCATGGAACTCATCGGCCATGGCGGCGGCCGGAGCTCGGAGCTCGCGGCCGAGGGTGCTATGGCACGGGAACGAGCAAAACGAAGGAGGGGAAACGGAGTGGACCTCACAGCGAGGTAGTCGGTGGTCTCATTGGGCTCGGGGAGGGGCTGGTGACGACGCGAGGTCGCCCGCGATCTCGGCGACCGAGAGGTTGAAAACGGTGCAGTGATGATGGAGCAGGGCTTCCGGCGAGGCATGAGTCGGCGGAGGGGACATGGACGGTGTTGCGGTTCCTCCGGATGCTTCAGCGAGGCGAGTGGTGGACGGTGGCCGCGGTGACATCGAGCGGCGGCGATGAGCTCCGCTTGGTGGGAGAGAGAGGGAGCCAGAGGAGGGGATGAGCATTCGGGGGGGAGACAGAGGAGACCAGGGTGTCTAGGCATCGCGCTGGCGTCGTCTAGGCGCGATGAGGGGGAGCCAGGCAGGCTGGGAGGGAGGAGGTGGTCGGGGCGCGTGCGCGCATGCGTCAGGCACGCGCTCGTCCTCCTGGCAGAGGAGGAAGATGACAGGGGATGAGGCGGTGGTGGGCTAGGCCACACAGTAGTAGGCCGGCCAGCTGGACAGGTAAGCGCTGGGTAAGACTCTCAGTTTTTATATCTGTTTTCTATTTTTGCAGTTTGTTTTTATTTGGTTTTCAAAACCAAACTATTTTATATACTTCTGGAAATTCATATGTGGTCTGTTAGGATATATTTAGAGCCACTCACAGGTTTCCAGAATTATTGGACTTTTAATTCTTTTATGGAAGAATTAAATCCAACTCAAATATTTGTTGAGTTAAATCCAAATGTCCAAAATAATTCCTCAAAAATGTTCCATATTTTTGGTTTCGATCAAAACCCTTTCCAAAATTATCAAAACATAATTAAATAACATTTTGGAAACATTGGATGCATTTTCCAGGGTTATTTGCCCTTCTTTTTATTAAATTTTTTAGGCTTTCAAATTTCCTCAGTTCAACTTTCAAAATTTAGACATGATGCAAGGATGCAATGCCACTAATTACAAGCATTATTCTAGGGTTGTGACATTCATGTCCTTTATAAGGGGATAAGGATTCTCTTTCTTTACCCACACCCCAGCTCCTCCTCGGTCCTTCCATCCCTGAGCTCCAACGCCCAAGCTTTTAGCTTTTCCCTCATCCGAGAAAGCACTCCAAAGATGTCCAAATCCGGAGCTGGTGGCAAGTGGATGGCCTCCTCCGTCAAGAAGAGGGATATCAAGGCGCTCCAGGAGGCCGGATATCTGGCCAAGGAGATCGCTCACCGACTCCCATCCAAGGGACATATCGTCCCTAATCCAGAGCCCCACAAGAGGGTTTTGTTCCTCACACATTTCGTTCGCGGGTTGGGCTTCCCTCTTCACCCCTTCGTCCGTGGACTGATGTTTTACTACGGTCTATACTTCCATGACCTAGCTCCCAACTTCATCCTCAACATCACGGCATTCATTGTCGCGTGCGACGCCTTTCTCTGCATCCCGCCTCGTTTTGGCCTATGGCTGAAGACCTTCAATGTGAAGCCGAAGGTGGTGAGCTGTCATCAAGCAGAGTGCGGAGGCACCATGGTAGGCAAGATGCCCAATGTTACATGGCCTGAAAGCTCATTTGCAGAGACGGTGAAAGGTGGCAATCAGGGTGGTTCTGTATCACCAAGCCGGGTGACGCCAACTGGGTAACGGCCCCTGAATTCCGATCCGGAATCCCGATGTGGCTCACCTCCTGGCAAGAGAGGGGCCTAACCTAGGGTCCCTCAGATGAGCTGTCTAGGTTCCAAACGTGCGTCTAGAGCATGATAGATAGGGAGAGCAAGATTGTCAATGTAGTCTAGGTCATGCTCATTCGTCGGCTCCTTCCGTGCCAACGCCGGACTTGCTATATGTGGGAGTACGATCCGGCCAAGCACCAGACGCTACTAGAGCTCTTCGGCACGACGCACGAAGAAATCTGGAAAGTGCTCTTCAAGTCCGGCGAGAGGCCACCGCCCACGACCGAAGATCGCGGGCTTAGCTTAAAACGCCAGGCTAACCCAATAAGCTCTTTTAATGTTTTCAAGGCGTACCATTTACTAGCATATTTTGAGAAAAAGCCTAAGCTTTCCTACCCATGTTTTGAGGCCTGGATCAAGATAGCGGAGGGGATTAACTGTCCGGCTCCGCTGCCCGAAGACTAAGAATTCCCATTATTGGTGAAAATGCTTTTTCCCACACTTTACGAGGTGCTAGAGAAGACGACGAAGAAAGCAGCCAAAGGGGCTGAGGGAGTCCTGGACTAAGGGGTCCTCGGGCGTCCGACTTGTTGTCCATGGGCTAGACTGATGGGCTGTGAAGACATGAAGGCCGAAGACTGCACTGTGTCTGGATTGGATTCTACTTGGCGTGGAAGGCAAGCTTAGCGACCGAAGATTCCTTCTTATGTAACCGCCTCCATGTAAACCATAGATCCCCTTGGTGTCTATATAGACCGAAGGGGACAGTCCGAAAACAACACATGTACTCATTACCATATTCGTAGGGTAGGCTTCTATGTTTTAGCCATTATGATCTCATGGTAGATCAACTCTTGTAATACTCATATTCATCAAGATCAATCAAGCAGGAATTAGGGTATTACCTCCATAGAGAGGGCCCGAACCTGGGTAAACATCGTGTCCCCCGTCTCCTGTTACGATCGATCCTAGACGCATAGTTCGGGACCCCCTACCCGAGATCCGCCGGTTTTGACACTGACATTGGTGCTTTCATTGAGAGTTCCACTGTGCCGTCGACAAAAGGTTCGATGGCCCCTTCAATCGTCAATAAGGACGCTGTCCAAGGAGGGACCTTCCTCCCCGGATAGATCTTCATATCCGACGGCTTCGTACTGCGGGCCAATTCGCTTGGCCATCCGGAGCAGATAGACAGCTACGCCCCTAGCCATCAGGTAAAATTCGGAATGTTGAACTACGTCGTGGATATCCATAAAGACTTCATCTTTGAGGGATTTGAACCCGCGGCGATCGCCCCCCCTCATCCCGATGAACGCGACTTAAATCTGTCATCGGATCAAACCCAGGAGATGGTTCCTGCTGTTGCAACCACCTCAGAGCTGAAGCAGATCGAGCCATCCGAGGCTGCAGAGTCCGCGGCGTTGGAGCCGCACATGGACTCGATGCCCTGCAATATTCGCTTTAACAGAACTTCGGACTCGTCTCTGGCTATAAGTTCCAGACTGTGTACGCCCGTGGACACTGAGCAAGATCAGTTATCGATCTTCGAGTTCAGCGCCGCTGACGTTTTCCAGCACTCGCCTTTAGGTGATGTGCTAAAATCTTTAAAGAATTTGTCCTTGGAGAAGGACCCACTTCATAGCCACCGTCGATGACTTAACCGACGTGCTTGACTATGGCTCCAAAGACATAGATGGTATGGACGACGATGCTGACAAGGAGCAAGGCCAAGACCCTCCATTCACTGGACGTTGGATGGCTACCTATTCATACGACGTGTACATGGTTGATACACCTAAAGGATCTGGCGACGACAAAGAAGAGCCAGATGTGAATAAAACCTCCGAGACACAGTCCAAGCGCCGATGGCCCAAACGCTGCCCCAAGCCCCGCCGCTCAAAGGATGGCAACACTGGCATCGGAGAAAATAGTACTCCGGGAGACGCCGAAAACAATGAAGACCCTATCGGGGCTACATCCAAATAGGAACACGACAGCAGGCAAGACAACCCTGACTAACAGGCCATAGAAGATGACTCGGAGGATGATAATTACTGTCCACCCTCCGAGGAGGAGACAAGCATTGGCAACGAAGACTTCATCGTGCCTGAGGATCCTCTCGAGTAGGAGTGCTTTAAGCTTCAGCTCATAGCCACGGCAAGGAGCCTGAAAAAGAAACAACAACAACTTCAAGCTGAACAAGACCTGCTCATCGACAGACGGACTGATGTCCTGACAGCTAAGGAATACACCCTCAACCGCCCAGCAAAGAGCTACCCGAAACACAGACTGCTACCTCAATTCGATGAGGAGGCGCCGGAGCACATATCTCCCTCGTGTAGTGCGGACCGACCACCACGTGGTCAGGACAGGGTGGTTGAACTGCCACCCCGCGGTCGGGATAAAGCGGCAACTCGGGCCGAACAGTAGACCGCCCCACCACCCGGCCAAAATAGGGGCGGAAGAGTCCGGAGTCATATGTACGACCTCCGACAAACTCTGGACAGTAGAGCAGGACACACAAGATCGATCTACGGATCGCGAGGACGTGCCGCCAAGCATGACGATGGCTACCTATTTAGACATGACAAACCTAACCACGCTCGGGCCGAATGCCGCAAACGCACTCCATCAGAGCTCAGCCACGATGCAGCCCGATATAGAGGTGCCGCACACCCGCTCTGCTTCACAGATGAATTACTGGATCATGAGTTCCCCGAGGGGTTCAAGCCCATCAATATCGAATCATACAACGACACAACCGATCGTGCAGTATGGATCGAGGATTTCATTCTCCACATCCGCATGGCCCGAGGAGACGACCTCCACACCACCAAATACCTCCCATTAAAGCTCAAAGGACCAGCTCGGCACTAGTTAAATAGCCTGCCTGAGAACTCCATCGGCAGCTGGGAGGACTTGGAAGAGGCTTTCCTCGACAACTTCCAAGGAACTTATGTCCGGCCACCAAATGCCGATGACCTAAGCCACATAGTTCAACAACCCGGAGAATTAGTCAGAAAATTCTGGACTAGGTTCCTAAACAAAAAGAACCAGATCATTGACTGTCCGGATGCCGAGGCCCTAGCAGCCTTCAAACACATCATCCGTGACGAATGGCTAGCACGCCACCTCGGACAAGAAAAGCCGAAGACGATGGCAGCCCTTATGGCACTCATGACCCGCTTTTGCATAGGCAAGGACAACTCGCTGGCTCGTAGCAAAAACACAGCTAGCGAGGCAGGCCCCACCGAGGCGAAGAACAGCACCGGCAAGCTCCAACGCAATAGACACAAACGCAGAAGCAATGGCGACAACACCGAGGACACCACAGGCAACACCGTATTCAGTGGCTCCAAGTTTGGCCAATGGAAGAAACCCTACAAAAGAAACAACGAAGGACAATCCAGCCTGGACCGCATACTCGACCATCCGTGCCAAATTCACGGCACCCCGGCTAAGCAAGCCAATCATACCAACAGGGATTGTTGGGTCTTCAAGTAGGCTGGCAAGTTAAATGCCGAAAACAAAGAAAAGGGATCACAAAGTGAGGACAATGATGAAGAGCCCCGACAGCCAAACACTGGGGATAGAAGAAATCCCCCCCCCAGTCAAAACGGTGAACATGATATACGCCACGCACATCCCCAGAAAGTAGCGGAAATGAGCACTCAGGGAGCTCTACACGGTAGAGCCAGTCGCCTCAAAGTTCAATCCATGGTCGTCATTTCCGATCACCTTCGATCGACGAGATCATCTGACTAGTATCCGCCATGGCGGTTCGGCCGCACTGCTCCTTGACCTAATCATCGATGGATTCCACCTAACATGAGTCATGATGGATGGCGGAAGCAGCCTCAACTTGCTATACCAGGATACAGTACAAAAGATAGGCATTAACCCTCACGAATCAAACCAACAAAGACTACCTTTAAAGGAGTCATAGCAGGTGTAGAGGCCCGCTGTACGGGCTCAATCACACTGGAGGTGGCCTTCGGTTCTCCGGATAACTTCCAAAGAGAATATTTAATCTTCGATATCGTCCCATTCCACAACGGCTACCACGCACTGCTCGGACAAACTGCGTTTGCTAGATTTAATGCAGTGCCACACTATGCTTATCTCCAGCTCAAGATGCCCGGTCCACGTGGCGTCATAACAGTCAATGCAATACAGAATGCTCCCTCCGAACAGAGGAGCAAACCGCCGCCCTAGTAGCAGAAGTACAGAGGGGCCTTCTCAAGCAGCATTATAATCCAGCTGACAAGCCCCTGGACACCATCAAGAGGGTCCGGACTACACTACAACAGGATAGCGCGGCTGCTAAAAAGCTCGACTAGCAATTCGGCCTCCGTCGTAGCCCCAATGAGGTAGTGGCATTCGTACCACGCGTACACAATTACGCACTCAAAATTCCATGGACATCGATGGAGGCACGAGATAACCCGGGGTCTACAATTCGGCCAGACCGATCCCGGACACACATACTTTTACTTCTTTTTCTTGTTTCAGGCACCTTTTTCCGTGGGCCTGATGACAAGTCCTTTAGAAGGACTGAAATACAACAGAGGAAAGCAACATAGGTGTGTAGGGTAACCTTTATACGTTCTCTTGACGGTATTCATACTTATTTCTCAGGACCAGCACGCTGTGCCCTATTGATTCCGACACGTTAAATGGCCAGATACTTCTCGCACCATCTGTACAAGATATGCCTTGTCGTATCCATCCAGTTATAATAAAAATGGTTCATGGCCCAATTTCTGTGGTTTTCGCTTCTTACTTCGTTTAATTTCGATCTGCCTATTTGCTGCATCGACACTCTTTTACGTTTCATATTCGCTAGGGACTACCTGTCGCCCCACAATACGGCAACATAGTCCGAACAATTCTTACATAGAAGTTCGGCACCCCGAATTTAGCATTATATGCATTGGCTCCGAATCATGTCTTTGGTCAATAGTTGGGTTGCCCGGCTCCTGTGCTTGCTACCCTACGTTCCGCTCCATCTGGTAGGGTAGTAAAGGGAGAACTACTGCAATTGTGCCCTGGCTTTGACCAAACAAGCACCTCAGTAGAGAAAGCTGAAAACTGACTGTCATGATGAGGCGAGAGCCGGTCAACTACTCGAGGGTTACAAATTGTTGGAGATTTTTTCCGCGTTACGCAAGAGATCGACACTTCCCGATCAGATGATGACAGTACTCTGGCTTAAACCAGGGGTTGCGCCCATGCTTTATTATAAAACTCCTATGCCTAAGTGAGGGCGTTAAAGCCATAAAGTCTGATTGCCTTGTTTGTTGCGCTAAACAACTCCTTCAAGGACCATGTAATTGGATCAAGAATGTTTAAATTCCATCCCGAACACCTCCGCGCTATCTACATGAGGGCAGAAGCCGACTACTGGCCAACCCTCAGCTTACACACGACACGGCCGTACAGGAGGAAACAATTCAAAGCATGATAAAATTACTTTACAAAAACTGGCTTTGTTCCCATAATACAAGACAAAGGCACCATGAATACATTTATTCAAATACAATGTCCTGCGAACATTGCACCGCTACCAGTCGAGACCCTTCTATGACATCCTCGAAATATCGCTTAGGTGTGCGGTGCTCCTTGCCGTCCGGCGGCCCGCTGGCGACTTCAGCAACATTCATCTTCGCCCACCACATCTTGCACCGATCGAACTCCATATGGGCACCTTCAATACAGATAGAGCGCTTGATAACATCCAGCCGAGGACACTCGTTCACCATTCGCCTCACAAGTCCGAAGTAGGTGCTAGGCATAGCTTCGGCTGGCCACAACCGGATTATCAAATCCTTAATGGCTTGTTTGGCCACCCTATGCAGCTCCACCAGCTATTTCAGCTGATCGGTGAAGGACACGGGATGCTCTCGTGCCGCATACTGCGACGAGAAGAGCCTCTCCGAAGAACCCCCTCCTTCGGCTCGATAGAACTCCGCGGTGTCTGATACACTGTGTGGAAAATCCGCAAAAGCCCATGGGGAACTCCGAACCTGGGTTAGTAAAAGGTATTGCTTCTCCGCATACTTGCTTTGCATCTTAAATGCCTTACCTGCCGTGATCTTCTTGGCCTCCTGGATCTCCTGGAGGGCGGCCTGGGCCTCATTCCGTGCGGTCTCCATGCTCTGACGAGCCTTGGCGAGTTCAATCCCTCGAACCGAAGCATCATGCTCCAAGGCCTCGCATTTTTTCACCGCATCCTGAAGCTCCTGGTGGACTTCTTTAACCCGGGCCCTTAGCTTCTTACGGGTGGCTTGCTGCTGGACAGCCTGCTCCTCGGCCTCGCACAGGGCCTTCCTCAGGGCCTCGACCTCGATCGCGGCTTCTGCACATATCACAATACCGCTGTCAATAAACAGCGCTTATCCTTTCCCGAACATATAGCAAGTCGTTCCTCACCTTGCTTCTCCTGGAGCCGAACCTTAACGTCGCCAAGCTTGTTCTCGGTCCGCTCCAGCCTCCGCTTCAGCCAAGAGACCTCAGCAGTGTGCAAGGTCGCGGCCAACAAGGACGCCTGCTTATTGATACATATTCAGTCAGCCTCTTTTAATTAAGGATTGATCCCCTGTCCGGTTCTCCTCGCTGAACACCGAACAGCAACTTAGGGGCTACGGACTATACAGTGTTTTTCTCTTTCTTCCCTCGAAACCTGTTAATAGGCTGCCGTAGGCTTCATTTAGTCCGCTCTTGGCGAACTGAACCTTCTCGATCACCGCACCCATAAGGATACGGTGCTCGTCCACGACGGAGGCGCTTCGTAGCGCCCCCATCAGGTCGTCTAGCGCTCTTGGACGGACAGGAGCTACCGGTGGAGGCGATGCACCCCCTCCTTCAAAGGGGACTGCTTGCCCGACTCCAGAGCCATATGGGTCTCCGGAATCGTATTCGGCTGAGGGCCGAACTGGACACGGCCCTCTTTGCCAGTCTCCATGGGGATTGGCTCCCCCATGTGTCCGGCCGTGGAGGTCCTGCCTTGTGGCGCCTCCCGGACAACCTCCTGGGCTCCTCCCTTCGGAGCGGTCCTCCGGGATAACACTTCGGTGTCGTCCCTGGCCCCGGGGGAGTAAGCAGGCGGTGGCGACATGCTCGCCATATCCGACGGAGCCAACGAACCTCCAGATGAGGATCGCTGGATAAGGTCACGGGCCGGACTGCAATAGTGTGGATTAACCATGTTAGAATAATAAAAAGAAAGGGCTGGATGTGCGCATAAATAAGCCATGTCACTTACGATGCGGCCTAGGGCCTCGTACGGGGGCAACGTTCCGGACTACTATCGACGTCCCACGCGGTGTTAACCGCTGGGGCGCCCTTCCCCTTTTTGGGCGCTTTCGCCTCCAGATGTGCCGAGGCCACCCTCTTCTTCTTCTTCTCCTCGGGAGGAGGGTTGTTTTCCTCCTCCTCCTCCTCTTCCTCGTCATTGTCCTCAGGGACAAAGGAATGGGCCACTCTTGGCCCCCTTAGCCTTCTTCTTGGCCTTCTTCTCCGACGCCGTATATGGCGCCGACACCAGCATCTTCGCCAGGCGCGGGCTGACTGGTTCTTCGGGCAATGGAGACGCACACTGGATCCACATCACCCCCTCCACCCAGTCCTGAGGAAGCAATACTAAGATCTCAGACATGATCCCCTAAACATTTAAGTTAGGAATATGTCAAAAGTAACATACCTCGCTGGCGGGGTGTTTACAATTGTGACCACTGTGTGAGTCCATGGCCGGTGGCTTCTCGTTGCCCTTAAAAAGCAACTTCCAGTCCCCTTCGTGACAATACTCGAAGAGCCTTTTCAGGGTCTGGTGCTTCTTCGAATTAAACTCCCATAAAGGGCGGCTTCGGCACTGGCACGCAAGAATCCAGCGGCTTCAACGAGCTTGACGTCCTTGGTCACCATGCTTTGAACGCGCGTCTGCAGCGCTATCAGCTCATTAGGTGAACACCAGTTCGGACTCTTCTCGACCCAAGAGGTGAGTCGCATGGGGGCACTGGAGCAGAATTCGGTAGCTGCGGCCCAGGTGGTGCCGTGAGGTTCTATGATGTAGAACCACTGCTTCTGCCATTCCTTTACTATCTCCACAAAGGTGCCTTTGGGCCAGGAGACGTTGGATAGCTTTCTCACCATGGCCCCTCCGCACTCCGCGTGCTAACCATCCACCACCTTCGGCTTCACGTTGAAGACTTTGAACCACAACCCGAAGTGGGGATGGATGCATAGGAAGGCCTCGCACACGATGATAAACGCCGAGATGTTGAGGAAGGAATTCGGGGACATATCATGGAAATCTATCCCGTAATAGTACATCAGCCCACGAACGAAAGGGTGGAGTGGAAACCCTAGCCCGCGAATGAAATGGGGGATGAATACTACCCTCTCTGTGGGCTCCGGCGTGGGGATGACTTGTACCTCGGCTAGCAGACGATGGGTGATCTCCTTCGCCAAATATCCAGCCGCTCGAAGCTTAGTAATGTCCTTCTCCTTGACGGAGGAGACCATCCACTTGCCCTGACCACCAGATCCGGACATGGTTGCTTGAGTGGAAAGGAGATGAGAACTTGGGCGCTGGAGCTTGAGATTGGAAAGGCGGAGACAGAGAGAGCGTGAGGCAAGGAAGAGGGAATCCTTATCCCCTTATAAAGGCAGTGGATATTAAACGCCTCCTCACCCGCCTTAGGATTCGCCTGTTCCCTAGGGCAGTATAAATGACGCAGTTGAGTTACCCATGCCCGCATTAATGATAATCCCGCAATAAGGGGAAACGATCTCTGTTTCAACAAGACCTGCCAATAGAAACCAAGTCTTGAACCATAGAATGGATGAAGAAAAACGGTTAGAAATTATAACCGGATAGACGCGATGTCGTGTTGGGAAAAAGCTATCAACAGATTAGATTCGTGCAAATATTAAATTCTCTTTGTGGTTGTGTATGGTGTGCGTAACAGGTCAGGATAAGATCATTGCATCCGAAGACTATCTTGGAGTTCGGAGAAAGGGGAACCCGCTTTACAATGCCGAAGACAATCAGCACGCCGGACTCCTCGTCATTGAAAGCTAGGTTCAGGCGCAACTGAGGGAGTCCTCGACTAAGGGGTCCCCGGGCGTCCGGCATGTTATCCATGGGCAAGACTGATGGGTTGTGAAGAAATGAAGGCCGAAGACTGCACCGTGTCTGGATTGGACTCTACTTGGCGTGGAAGTCAAGCTTGGCGACCGAAGATTCCTTCTTATGTAACCGACTCCACATAAACCCTAGATCCCCTTGGTGTCTATATAAACCGAACGGGATAGTCCAGAAACAACACATGTACTCATTACCATATTCATAGGCTACGCTTCTAGGGCTTAGCCATTACGATCTCATGGTAGATCAACTCTTATAATACTCATATTCATCAAGATCAATCAAGCAGGAAGTAGGGTATTACCTCCATAGAGAGGGCCCGAACCTGGGTAAACATTGTGTCCCCCGTCTCCTATTACCATCGATCCTAGACGCACAGTTCGGGACCCCCTACCCGAGATCCACCGGTTTTGACACTGACAGGGGCCAAAAAGGGCCCTCACCAAAAAGGCCCTCCGGACGTGACGTCTGAAGACGAGACTTCCTCTTTGTCCGCTGACGATGACGATGAAGAGGAAGAGGAAAGCGACTCCCCACCTGAAGTGGGGAGGAAGAAGAGAGCGGCGCTTTTAGATCTAGAGGAGAAAGCGCCTAAGAGGGTTAGAGGCTCCCTCACGGATAACTCCGTGTGGGATGTTGATAGCAGTTCGGAGCAACCTCGCCGGACCAAGCCTCGGCCCGCCTCGTAAGTACTAGAATTCGAAAACTTTTAGCCTTCTTGGTTCGTAATATTGATATACCTTAAACCTTGTTATTGCAGTCCACCACGCGATGGCTCCCCGTGATCCTCGACAGAGGGGTCACTTGACTCAAAGGAGATGGCTAGCATGTCTTCGCCACCCGCTCATTCCGTCTCTCCCAAGGGTGACGACGAGGTGGTGTCGCAAAATACCTTCCCCGACGGGGGGGGGGGGGCTTCCGGAGATCGTCAGGGTGGCAACCCAGGATGATTCCTCAGTCGCTGGACACATGGGGGGAAAAGTCCCTACGGGGACTGGTGATGGTGGCCGAGTTCCCTTCGGACCTGAGCCGGATACAATTCCGGAGATCCAGGCGGCTCCGGAGTTCAGCGAACGGCTTTCCCCAAAAGGAGGGAATGTGCATGTTCTGCCGGTGACCTCTATCCAACCAGAGGCACCGGATAATCTGCTGGAGGTGCTACGAGGTGCCTCTATTGTGGATGAAAACTGCGCCCTTATGTGCACGATAATAGAGAATGTCCAATTCGTAAAAAACGGACTGACCGAAGCCTGCACTAGCCTTCTATCAGGCTTTGAGGTAAGTAATACGTTTGTAGGAAGAATATCACAGTATAGACAGTAGCCCTTGATGCTCTGTTCGGTGTTCGAAAAGAAAAAGGCGAACAGAGGATCGAGAAGAAATATCACAGGAGTCTAACATAAGTTGTCTATGTGAATAAGCAGGTATCGCTGTAGGCTGCCACCGCTCATGCTGCGGAGGTCTCCGGACTGAAGCAGAAACTGGAGCGGGCCGAGGAAGAGCTCGGCATCGTGAAGAAGCAGTTGGAGGATAGCAAAGGTATATAGTAACCTATGGGTATGTTTTAAGAAAAAAATGAATCGTCCGTCCAGACTGAGGTGTCATAAACTTTATTAGGGGCCACGACCGAGGTGGCATCCCTCAAGAAGGCGTTATCTGAGGCCGAGGACAAAGCGGCCAAGGAACACGCCGCGCGCGAGGAGCACGAGGCCCGGGTTGGCGAGCCGTAGCAACAGCTCCAGGGCGCGATCGAGAGATTTGAGTCCTTGGAGCACAATTGTAAGGCGCAAGAGTCCGAACTGGCGAAGGCCCGCCAGAGCGCACAGGATGCATGAGCCGAAGCCCAGAACACCCTCCAGGAAATTCAGGCAGCCAAGGAGATTGCGATGGGTAATTCTTTCACCATGCAAAGCAAGTATGTAGAAGAAACGTTCCTTGTACTTATCCGAATTTGGGTTTTCCAGGGCCGTTTACGGATCTTCCGCGCAGTATATCAGATGCCGCCGAGCATTACAGAGACGAAGAAGGGATGTCTATGGAGAAGCTATTGTAGTCCCAATATCTTGGACCCGAACATCCGTTGCCCTTCATCGACCAGCTAAAGTAGTTGGTCGAGCTGCACAAGTCGGCAGAGCTAGCCATGAAGGACCTGATAGTCCGGCTGTGGCCTGCCGAGCCTATGCCTAGCAGCTACTTCGGACTTGTTAAGCGGCTTGTAAGTGCCTATCCGTGGCTCGAAGCCGTGAAGCGGTCGGTCTGTATTGAAGGTGCGCATATGGCTTTGGCCCGCGTCAAGGCGCATTGGGCAAAGCTTGATGCTAGGAAGCTGATGACCGAGGGGCTGCCGGAGGGCAAGGAGCATCGTCGACCCAAGCTCTGTTTCGATGGTGTCCTAGAGGGGTCCTGCCTTATGGTGGAGGAATGTTCGAAGGATGTCAAATTTCCATGAGAACATTTGTATTATCATGTCCTGTAATATGGAACAATGATGTTATGTATTATAATGCTTGTGATTTTACATTTTACCTCCTGTGGGGCCGTTTATGAAATTAAGGGTTGACTAGTAGTCGGCTTCTGCCCCCACGTAGATAGTACTTGGGTGTTCGGGTTAAATCTAAACACTCTTTACTGCACATTCTGGTCCTTAAAGGAGGTGTTTAGCGCAATGAACAAGGCAATCGGACTATACGGCCTTTACCACCCTCACTTAGCACTAGGAGTTTGACAATTAAGAGAGTTGGCGAAGCCCCTGGTATTCGGAAGGACGAACTAGGGGTGTTGTACACAACTAATCGGAGGAACCGATTCTTCGCAAGAAGCAGAAAAATCTCTAACGATTTGGAACCTCTTGAACAGGTGAGCAGCTCTTGCCGCATCATGACAGTCAGTTTTTGGCTTTCTCTACTGACGTGCTCGTTCGGAAGAACCGGGACACAATCGCAGTAGTTCTCCCTTTACTACACTAGCCTATATAGTGGAACAAAAGGTAGTAACCACACGAGCCGGGCAACCCGACTATTGACCAAAGACATGATTCGGAGCCGATGCATATAATGCTATAAGTTCGGGGTGCCGAACTGTCAGGACCCCGATCCTAAGTCACACCGATCTAGCATGTAACACATCATATCACTTTGTGGCCTCACGCACGGTATTCCCACGGGTGCCACCTTACCTGGCTCGGGACCGTTTGCGCCTTTTGGCTCACGTATATGATAGTGTCGCTAGCATCCATATGACAAAGAACCCGGGCTGACATGGCTAGTTGTGAACCCAAAGTGGCACTAACTTACAGGGACAGGCATCCATGACCCAGCATCGAACGTGTCGGTCATCAGCGAGTGAATCCCGGCTGTAGCACTGGGCTAGCAGGACTCCGGTGAACCGGGCTGTAGCGGGCTAACAGGACTCCGGTATTCATCGCGTGACATTTCCCCGAAGGGACAGACACAGGAACGAAGAAGGACACATGCCGGCCAGCCTAAGTGTTCCGGAGCAGTAGCAAGCTACCATGGCTCAGTGGAAACACTAGGAGACATTTCCCGGTAAGAGAGGCTACTAAGGATAAACAACTAGATAGTCAGATCCCACACATACCAAGCATTTCAATAACATACACACAATATGCTCGATATGTGCAAATACCACATGGCATCACAACATGACTCTACAACTCAAGTATTTTATTCAATAGGCTCCGAGGAGCGAGATATTACAAACATGGGTCTCATGACCCAACATTCAGAGCATACAAATCAAAGCACAAGCGGAAGCTATCATGTCTGAGTACAAACATCTATAAATGAAAAAGGCTGAGAAGCCTGACTATCTACCAAATCCTGCCGAGGGCACAAGATCGTAGCTGAGGTAACAAGCTAAACGTCGAAGTCCACGTGGAACTACTAGTGAGACTGAAGTCTCTCTGCAAAAACATAAAATAGGCAAACGTGAGTACAAATGTACCCAGCAAGACTTACATCAGAACTAACTACATATGCATCATTATCAACAAGGGGATGGTGGGGTTTAACTGCAGCAAGCCTGCTTTGACTCGGTGGCTATCCTAAACTACGACTGCAAGCAACTCTTTTGAGGTGGCGCACACGAGTCCACATATTCACCATATCAATACACCACTATGGATCCACTCCCGTCTCCCTACGAGAGCGCCATCCATAGCACTCACGCTTATCTTGCGTATTTTAGAGTATCCACTTTCACTTGTCTATGAACTGATATAAGCAACCCAGAAGTCCTTTACCGCGGACACGGCTATTCGAATAGATGATGTTAACCCTGCAGGGGTGTACTTCTTCATACATGTTTCCACCACTTAGCGTCTGCACACGACATGTGCTCGGCAGACTTCAAGCGAAAGCCGACGTGGGTGTAGACCACGACCTACCTAAACACTCAAGTCTCTAGTCCAGGTTTATCGCCTATTCGGGTTCCATCCATGAGGAGATCCGGCCGGAGTTTCGCTCACAGCCCCAAACGATGTGAACAGGGTTCCGTGACACCAAACGGGCGCCCGGTATACCCGGCCACGTGCCTACCGCATCACAGCCCACCCCTACGGTCAGCGCTGTCCACGGCCTCCAGCATACTACAAACACCAGAAACTACTTGCAACTCCTGGACAGAGGACAAGGGTGAATAAGAAGTCGAGCGGGGTCATATTTCAGGGCCCAATGTATGGTAGTAGCTGAATCATGGATCACAAACACAGAACTCAGTTCCTGAGGACGGCTTCAATGAGACAACCCACCATGTACTCCTACATGGCCTCTCACCGACACCTTTTACCAAATCGTGTTCACACACTTAGCTCACACACAGTAGGACATGTTCACACACCTCTGATTCATCCCGGATGAACCAGACCTGACACAACTCTAAGCAGTAGCAGGCATGACAAACAAGCATGAATGAGTAGGCACAACAGGGCTCAAACAACTCCTACTCATGCTAGTGGGTTTCATCTATTTACTGTGGAATGACAGGTCATGCAAAGGATAAAGGGGTTCAGCTACCGCAGCAAGTAACAGATGAATCGTTGTTGTCCTAATGCAGTAAAAGAGAGCAGGAGCGAGAGAGTGGGATTGTATCGGAATGAACAAGGGGGTTTTGCTTGCCTGGCACTTCTGAAGATAACATTGAGTCTTCATCAGTGTCAACGATCACATCGTCGGTACATCGTCTACCGGGAGGGAACAGATACCGGCAACAAAGAAGAAATACAATCAATGCAATGCACAATATGATGCATGCTTATGACATGGCAATATGAATGTGTTTTGAGCTAATGCAACTAGCAACAGATTAAATGAAGTTGGTTAAAATACAAGATTCAAATTCCAACTCCATATATGATTATTTAAATGCCCTTTAATTGATTTGTGCTAAACAGCAGCTATAAGTTGTTCTAACATGCATGAAAATGGTACAGATGGATTCCTTGAATTTTTCTGATAATTTTTCATATATAAATTATTTAATTTGGAGTTACGGTTGAATTTCTATGAATTTTAGAAGTTTATACAATTTTCTGGAATTTTCTGAATAAAAATAAATCCAGAAAATGATTTATTGCGTCAGCACTAGGTCATGCTGATGTCAGCAGGTCAACTGGGTCGCCCAGAGTCAAACCTGACGTGTGGGGGCCACACGTCAGTGTCACAGTTAGTTAACAGGGGGTTATTTGCTTAATTAAAGGATTAGGGGGGTCGGGGCCCACTGGTCAGTGTTAGTGGCTAAATAGGTTTAGTTAATATTTAACTAAAATTAGCAGGGCCTGGCCCCACTAGTCAGCGACCCTGGGGGGTCAAACCCCAGGTCGATCAGGTCAAACCTGCCGGCGACATGACGCCGGCGAGGCCCGAGACGGCGGCGCGATCCGGAAACGCAGCACGGGCCACGGTTCGGGGCGCGGATGGCACCGTTGGAACCCTGGGCCTCGTCCACGTCGGCTGGTGCTACAGGGGTCGCCGGAGACGACCTAAATCGACGGTGGTGTCCGCTTCCGCGGCGGCCGGAGTTCGGGCGCCGACCGATTCGACGCTATGGTGCACTACGGGAGGAACTGGTGGGTGCTGCGGGCTCCTGAGGTTGCGGTGAGCACGACGGTGGGCTCGGGAACGAGCTGCGGTGGCTGTGGCCACGGCCACGCCATGGCCGGCGGCGGGAAGCTCTCAGCCGCGGTGGTAACAACGGCTACGGAGGGAAATAGAGCACGGGGAGAGAGGGGTTCGGCAGAGGAGCTCACGGCGAGGTCAACGAGCAGCTCGGTAGGCTCGGGGAGGTGGCAGAGACGGCAAATCGACGAGCGGCATCCGGCGGCCGTGTGTGAAGAAGACGGCTCGATGACGGCGATGCAGGGCGTACGAGGTCGCTTGACTCGTCGGAGAGGATGAGGGCGAGGTAGCCGAGCTACTGGGCACGCCGAGGGTCGAGGGGGAGGCTCTGGGCGGCAACGGCGAGCGGCGGCGATGAGCTCCGCTCGGGCTGCACGAGAGAGAGAGCAGAGGAGGGGGAAAGGGTCAAGAGAGAGTGCGAGGGGGTTCCAGGGGGTGGCGTGGAGCTGCGGAAGACGTCCAGGAGAGGAGGAGGCAGCCAGGCAGGGAGGAGGTGGCCGGGGCGCGTGGCCGCGTGCGCCACCGAGCAGCTTCGGGGCGAGGGGGAGGAAGACGACAGGGGGAGAAGCAGCGGTGGGCTGGGCCGCTGGAGGAGCTGGGCCAGGTGGGCTGAGAGGTGAGCGCCAGGTAAGTTTTCTCTCCTCTCTGCTTTTATTTCTATTTAATTCTGTTTTCTATTTTCTGTAGTTTGTTTTGATTTAGTTTTAGACACTAAATCATTTTAATAAATTCTGTAGGGTTTTATGTGGCTTGCTAAAATATATACAAAGCCACTCACAAACTTCCAGAATTATTGGAGTCATATTTAATATATATATTAAATATAAATCCAAAGCAATTAGTTATTGGATTAATTCAAATGCCCCAAAATAAATGTTTCAGTCACTCCAAAAATATTGGTTTGCATTTTATTCTTGCCAATATTTTTCAAAGCTGAAAAGGAACATTTCCTTGGAAGCATTTGAAGCAATTTTTAATGTTGATCATCATTTTTAGAAGGTTTCTGAGGCTTAGAAAATCCCTCAATTCAAATTTCATTTGAATTAAAACATGATGCTCACATGAGGTCTGGCCTAGTGCATAACAGGACCAGGGATGTGACAACTCACCCCCACTAACAAAAATCTCGTCCCGAGATTCAAGCGTAGGGTAAGGTGAAGGGGGAGCGCAAACTAGCACAATCTTCACGATCCAGGTTGCACTTCATAAGAACCTTGATTCGATCACCATCTTTGTCTCGAAGTCTTCCTCTGAGAACTCCAACTACCATGTCAGCGAGAGGAAAGGGAAGACCCTAAAAGAATCGTTCTTCTCGAAGGTCGAACAACTCAGGATTAACTCTCGAAATGAGACATAGCAACATCTCTCGGGCTGAGAGACGAAGCACACATCCATAGCAATGGAGTGAAGCAGATGACAAAGGTTCACTAGGTAGACAACAAATCCAGACTTAAGAATGTGGTGATCGGTTGTCAACGTAGCGAGGAGTTGAATTGCCATGATACCATAACGATGCACCTTAGGGAAGGTGACTCGTAGAAATATCCCCTTAAGTGGCAAAAAGAATTACCTTTGATTCAAAGATCATTGAAACTCTTTATACCAGCTTAAGGCAATTCTCGAGCGATCGTTTGGAGGGGGGTCGGTAGAATGGCATACTCGGACTTGGATGATGTGGATTACCTTGTTGAAGACAACGTAATGGATGAATTTGCTTACCACCGGAAATGGAAGAGACTCATGGTAGAATGGCACATTGGCGGTGCAAGCTGGGAACAAAACGCAAATGCTGGGAATGATTCTGGTAACTGGGGGAAGAACCCAACAATAGAGAGTGAATTCACTGTTTGAAAGGGTCATAGCATTGTCGAGGAAGCTGAGAGGAATCCGAGTTAGTGCCGATGACAACACGTAGCGCTTGTGCGTGCTCTCAAGAACTTGAGCATTTCCATATTCATCAGGGTTTTACCAATATCCGTGTCAAGGATCCTGGCAACACAACTTGCTACCACGATGAATGATGATGGATGATGCAGATGCAAAGGAAGATAACACTTTCTTAGATTTCACCCTTGGCGGGGCCAAGGAAATAAAATCTGGATGATCGACCGAGAGACATTTAGCACTCCGCTTCTAATGTTCTCCTTGATGTGCTAGTGTATCCCATTCATTGAAATGGTTTGGTATCTAGAACATCAAGTAAAAAGGTCGGACTTCGGGAGCACAAAAATCCCTAAGGAACAACTACTAGAATAAGTTCTACGAGATCCTTATGGGGAGGTGGCCAACTTCCTCAATCAAGATATTATAATAACAGGTCTTCCGGCTGGGTGTGTTGGCCACGACATCCACTTTACCGGTTTCCGAGGGACCGATATTATAGTTCTTGGGAAATGTTCCAACCATCATATCTGCCTGAGATTCAGATCTGGTTGGTGTCAGGATATTCCAGACTCATCGAGTCTAGGAAGAAAAACGAAAGTTTGCAACACAAATCGACGAGATGATGTTGCGAGATTCTCGGGAATGAGCTACGATAGCAAGCTCCAAAACATGAGCTGGTTCTGCTACAAACATGTGAACACGCTGTCCCGGACAAACATGACCACGTGGTAGTCTTATAATAAAACACTACCGAGTTCAGGTGGGGAACCATCAACGAGGATATCAAAATCCTTGCATAAGGCATGCTCTTAAGAAGGAACTTCTTCTCCTTGAACAAATCAATCAGTGGCTTGGTGTGCTCGGAACACATATGGAATGAAGGTTGCAAGTCTCCAGACCACAGAATACTTCGCACGTATGCATGACTGACTTGGTATGATTCCAGAGGAAGCAAAACTAACTTTCTCAAATCCACGGCGGCAACTTTCACCAAATGCACGTGTATAAGAGGAAGTCACTCCTTTCATCAAACAAATACTTCATGAGCTAGCATGAAGATAATGCTTTCAAAAGTTTCCAACACTAACTTATTGTCCAACAAGATCTTGGAGAAGATAAAATGATGTTGATGGGCTCAACAACAAATCATCGAGATTTCCATGAAGATGGAATTCCACGACTTGGTGAACAAGGTGATAGCATTGGTCAGACCAAAGATGTAGTGGTGTATGCTCGAGGGATCAACCACGAGTAAGACAACATTACGAATATCGTTGGTTCGGATTTGATTTGAGAATAGCCCATACTCAAATCAAAGTTTTGGCAAGACAATAGCTCCAGCAACTGGTCTCAAGGATCAATTGATGAAGATACCATCTTTCTTCAACACACACTACACAAGAATATCCCTTTGGAACGAACTAAGTCAGACAAGCTTTTATCTTCCAACTCTCCAAGTTGTTGTCTAGCTTAACCAACTAGCTCAGGGATATCTAACACCGATTCTTGGAAAAAAAAGTGGTTTATTGGAAAACCAACTTGATCACGAGCTCAACATAACAGTCAGGTGACAACCTGGTGATACTTTCGAGAAGATATTCGGAAAATCACGAACCACCGATATGTTACTAAGCTCGAGAACAATCTTGCTTTTCAGGGCAAGACGATATGATCAAATGAGCGAGGACTTGACAAAATCCTAACTCATCAATCGAAATGTGCACCAGGAAGATGGACAAGGTAGCACGATCAATCTTAGAATGATGATTCAAGAACCAACACGTTAAGAATGAGGTTATTGTCCATTTAACTACCAAGCAACAAGGTTGCTAGGAGTATTGATTTCACACATCACAATTCATTTGTCGGTATTCCGGTTGCATCAACACGAGGACCGAGGAATGACAATGATGGCAAGAAGTATCACTGTACCAAGAGTTCATAGGATGGTGTGCAATTCCTATAACAATCCCGATATAAAGATGGTAATACTCCAAGGTAGAACAGAGCAAAAGCTGGATTGGCATTTTGATCTGCGGAGCACAACTTCTTTGACCCAATCCTGGATATGGAAGAGGTACTGGAGTTTGTTTCTCCTGGTCATTCTACGATAGAATGGCTTGACGGACCACAAGAGTAATAGGCATCAATAAACGAACGCACGCATACTCTTGACTATCAATTGATAGACGAAGGTCAGTAGACAACTAAAGAGGGACAACTCAATGGAACATATAACTTTTCGAGTTGTGGAGGCATGGATTAGCATGTCGAACGATTTCAACATAATTCTTCCGGATAACCCATGCAGAAAGGTTGAGCTGGCAGAGTCACAATATAGCATGGAGAACTCATCGAGAGCTCTCTTGTTGTCATCTTTTGGTTCAGAAGAACTCCTGCCAAGAATGGTTCATGGTAATTGGAAGAAGGATGTACCACGGACCTCGAGGACTATCGCAAAGGTTACTAATAACCTAAGGGAACTAGCAAACACTATCAACATGAAGTAAGTAGAGTGAATCTCGGGTTCAAGAACCCAGGAATAGAATACCTACTACTAAGTAGCATCACGGAATGCTTTCGAGAATAAAGGCCAGAAGCATCACACTGGGAACACAAAACGTTGCTAGATTACTAGGTGACTCCCTAAAACACCTAGGGTCATAATAATAGCTCCAACATATATGTCAAGGCAATAGAATACCTCAACTCAACAATTAGTGTGATTGAGCTGGCATAAAGGAACATCGAAACCAGAGGGAAAGGATTTTGCAAATGCATCAGACTATTTAGAAACCTGGGATGACTCGGACAGCATAACGGCTATAAATGCTCAAAAAGATTTGAGACATTCACAAAAATGGTGGCATAACCACTCAGAAGCACAATATCAAGGTTTCGAGATCGTCAGTAACATACAGAAGTAGTAGGAACTGAACAGAGGCTTAAGTCCAACAATTCTATAAGTCTACGGATTAGTAACACGTGATCCTGATAGAAAGAAGAGATAGCCTAGTTCTTAATCCCCGTAGGAAAGATAAGATGATGACTCAGATCAGAAGGGCATAAGGTAAAGGAGTAAAAGAACCTTACGTTCCATCCCACAATCAATTCCCTTATATAACTAAAGAATTTCTAGACTCACTTCGACCAGTTTGGCTTGGTAATCCTACAGGCAGTCAAGCTCTGATACCAACGCTGTCAGGACCCCGATCCTAAGTCACACCGATCTAGCATGTAACACATCATATCACTTTGCGGCCTCACGCACGGTATTCCCACGGGTGCCACCTTACCTGGCCCGGGACCGTTTGCGCCTTTTGGCTCACGTATATGATAGTGTCGCTAGCATCCATATGACAAAGAACCCGGGCTGACATGGCTAGTCGTGAACCCAAAGTGGCACTAACTTACAGGGACAGGCATCCATGACCCAGCATCGAACGTGTCGGTCATCAGCGAGTGAATCCAGGCTGTAGCACTGGGCTAGCAGGACTCCGGTGAACCGGGCTGTAGCGGGCTAACAGGACTCCGGTATTCATCGCGTGACATTTCCCCGAAGGGACAGACACAGGAACGAAGAAGGACACATGCCGGCCAGCCTAAGTGTTCCGGAGCAGTAGCAAGCTACCATGGCTCAGTGGAAACACTAGGAGACATTTCCCGGTAAGAGAGGCTACTAAGGATAAACAACTAGATAGTCAGATCCCACACATACCAAGCATTTCAATAACATACACACAATATGCTCGATATGTGCAAATACAACATGGCATCACAACATGACTCTACGACTCAAGTATTTATTCAATAGGCTCCGAGGAGCGAGATATTACAAACATGGGTCTCATGACCCAACATTCAGAGCATACAAATCAAAGCACAAGCGGAAGCTATCATGTCTGAGTACAGACATCTATAAATGAAAAAGGCTGAGAAGCCTGACTATCTACCAAATCCTGCCGAGGGCACAAGATCGTAGCTGAGGTAACAAGCTAAACGTCGAAGTCCACGTGGAACTACTAGTGAGACTGAAGTCTCTCTGCAAAAACATAAAATAGGCAAACGTGAGTACAAATGTACCCAGCAAGACTTACATCAGAACTAACTACATATGCATCATTATCAACAAGGGGATGGTGGGGTTTAACTGTAGCAAGCCAGCTTTGACTCGGTGGCTATCCTAAACTACAACTGCAAGCAACTCTTTTGAGGTGGCGCACACGAGTCCACATATTCACCATATCAATACACCACTATGGATCCACTCCCGTCTCCCTACGAGAGCGCCATCCATAGCACTCATGCTTATCTTGCGTATTTTAGAGTATCCACTTTCACTTGTCTATGAACTGATATAAGCAACCCAGAAGTCCTTTACCGCGGACACGGCTATTCGAATAGATGATGTTAACCCTGCAGGGGTGTACTTCTTCATACATGTTTCCACCACTTAGCGTCTGCACACGACATGTGCTCGGCAGACTTCAAGCGAAAGCCGACGCAGGTGTAGACCACGACCTACCTAAACACTCAAGTCTCTAGTCCAGGTTTATCGCCTATTCGGGTTCCATCCATGAGGAGATCCGGCCGGAGTTTCGCTCACAGCCCCAAACGATGTGAACAGGGTTCCGTGACACCAAACGGGCGCCCGGTATACCCGGCCACGTGCCTACCGCATCACAGCCCACCCCTACAGTCAGCGCTGTCCACGGCCTCCAGCATACTACAAACACCGGAAACTACTTGCAACTCCTGGACAGAGGACAAGGGTGAATAAGAAGTCGAGCGGGGTCATATTTCAGGGCCCAATGTATGGTAGTAGCTGAATCATGGATCACAAACACAGAACTCAGTTCCTGAGGACGGCTTCAATGAGACAACCCACCATGTACTCCTACATGGCCTCTCACCGATACCTTTTACCAAATCGTGTTCACACACTTAGCTCACACATAGTAGGACATGTTCACACACCTCTGATTCATCCCCGATGAATCAGACCTGACACAACTCTAAGCAGTAGCAGGCATGACAAACAAGCATGAATGAGTAGGCACAACAGGGCTCAAACAACTCCTACTCATGCTAGTGGGTTTCATCTATTTACTGTGGAATGACAGGTCATGCAAAGGATAAAGGGGTTCAGCTACCGCAGCAAGTAACAGATGAATCGTTGTTGTCCTAATGCAGTAAAAGAGAGCAGGAGCGAGAGAGTAGGATTGTATCGGAATGAACAAGGGGGTTTTGCTTGCCTGGCACTTCTGAAGATAACATTGAGTCTTCATCAGTGTCAACGATCACATCGTCGGTACATCGTCTACCGGGAGGGAACAGATACCGGCAACAAAGAAGAAATACAATCAATGCAATGCACAATATGATGCATGCTTATGACATGGCAATATGAATGTGTTTTGAGCTAATGCAACTAGCAACAGATTAAATGAAGTTGGTTAAAATACAAGATTCAAATTCCAACTCCATATATGATTATTTAAATGCCCTTTAATTGATTTGTGCTAAACAGCAGCTATAAGTTGTTCTAACATGCATGAAAATGGTACAGATGGATTCCTTGAATTTTTCTGATAATTTTTCATATATAAATTATTTAATTTGGAGTTACGGTTGAATTTCTATGAATTTTAGAAGTTTATACAATTTTCTAGAATTTTCTGAATAAAAATAAATCCAGAAAATGATTTATTGCGTCAGCACTAGGTCATGCTGATGTCAGCAGGTCAACTGGGTCGCCCAGAGTCAAACCTGACGTGTGGGGGCCACACGTCAGTGTCACAGTTAGTTAACAGGGGGTTATTTGCTTAATTAAAGGATTAGGGGGGTCGGGGCCCACTGGTCAGTGTTAGTGGCTAAATAGGTTTAGTTAATATTTAACTAAAATTAGCAGGGCCTGGCCCCACTAGTCAGCGACCCTGGGGGGTCAAACCCCAGGTCGATCAGGTCAAACCTGCCGGCGACATGACGCCGGCGAGGCCCGAGACGGCGGCGCGATCCGGAAACGCAGCACGGGCCACGGTTCGGGGCGCGGATGGCACCGTTGGAACCCTGGGCCTCGTCCGCGTCGGCTGGTGCTAGAGGGGTCGCCGGAGACGACCTAAATCGACGGCGGTGTCCGCTTCCGCGGCGGCCGGAGTTCGGGCGCCGACCGATTCGACGCTATGGTGCACTACGGGAGGAACTGGTGGGTGCTGCGGGCTCCTGAGGTTGCGGTGAGCACGACGGTGGGCTCGGGAACGAGCTGCGGTGGCTGTGGCCACGGCCACGCCATGGCCGGCGGCGGGAAGCTCTCGGCCGCGGTGGTAACAGCGGCTACGGAGGGAAATAGAGCACGGGGAGAGAGGGGTTCGGCAGAGGAGCTCACGGCGAGGTCGACGAGCAGCTCGGTGGGCTCGGGGAGGTGGCGGAGACGGCGAATCGACGAGCGGCATCCGGCGGCCGTGTGTGAAGAAGACGGCTCGATGACGGCGATGCAGGGCGTCCGAGGTCGCTTGACTCGTCGGAGAGGATGAGGGCGAGGTAGCCGAGCTACTGGGCACGCCGAGGGTCGAGGGGGAGGCTCTGGGTGCGGCAACGGCGAGCGGCGGCGATGAGCTCCGCTCGGGCTGCGCGAGAGAGAGAGCAGAGGAGGGGGAAAGGGTCGAGAGAGAGTGCGAGGGGGTTCCAGGGGGTGGCGTGGAGCTGCGGAAGACGTCCAGGAGAGGAGGAGGCAGCCAGGCAGGGAGGAGGTGGCCGGGGCGCGTGGCCGCGCGCGCCACCGAGCAGCTTCGGGGCGAGGGGGAGGAAGACGACAGGGGGAGAAGCGGCGGTGGGCTGGGCCGCTGGAGGAGCTGGGCCAGGTGGGCTGAGAGGTGAGCGCCAGGTAAGTTTTCTCTCCTCTCTGCTTTTATTTCTATTTAATTCTGTTTTCTATTTTCTGTAGTTTGTTTTGATTTAGTTTTAGACACTAAATCATTTTAATAAATTCTGTAGGGTTTTATGTGGCTTGCTAAAATATATACAAAGCCACTCACAAACTTCCAGAATTATTGGAGTCATATTTAATATATATATTAAATATAAATCCAAAGCAATTAGTTATTGGATTAATTCAAATGCCCCAAAATAAATGTTTCAGTCACTCCAAAAATATTGGTTTGCATTTTATTCTTGCCAATATTTTTCAAAGCTGAAAAGGAACATTTCCTTGGAAGCATTTGAAGCAATTTTTAATGTTGATCATCATTTTTAGAAGGTTTCTGAGGCTTAGAAAATCCCTCAATTCAAATTTCATTTGAATTAAAACATGATGCTCACATGAGGTCTGGCCTAGTGCATAACAGGACCAGGGATGTGACACGAACTATACTGGAAAAGTGTTCGAACTTTTATTGTCGTAATGCGGGGTGTAATGAAGCCCTTGGCGTAGTAATACATACCATGGTGTACGTGTGCAATAAGTAATATATACAAATGTGAGGAAATACGAAAATTAAGTAATAAGCTGACGCCACCATTTATTCACCATTGTGATGTAATTATTACGTCGAGGCGTACTTTGTGCAAGTAATGTAATAAGCAGGTGAGGCTATTTAACATGCCCAACCAAGGGCGAGCTGCGTGCCGGTATGTAAAACAAGTATGGCAATCGTTTAATAGAGAAGACCTGGGGATTCCCTTGTATGCTGAAGCTCCATGCCTCCTTGGTGTGTTCTGCAAACGGGTCGTCCGCATAGACCTCGAAATGAGAAAAAACCCGTAATAAAAAGAAAAAATAAAAGCGTGTGAATCCAGGGTCAGTCAAGCCACACTGTGGATCGCGAGTGAGTTATGCCTCCTTCAGTACCCATGGGATTTTCAGTGCCTAGTTATGTACGCGTGGTACGGATGCCATTTCCTCATCGGGGCTGGGACGGAGGACAAATTTACTAATTCAGCTCTTGACGAACCGAGCTGCCCTGTTGCAGTGTAGTCCGGACCTTCTTATCGATGTCCAGGGTCTCGGCGGCCGGATTATGGTGCCGCTTGAGAAGGCCGCTATGTACTTTTGCTGCTAGGGCTGCAGTATGCTCCTCTGTGCGGAGGGAACGTCCCGTGTTTCCGTTTACTGTAATGACACCGCATGGACCGGGCATCTTGAGCTTGAGATAAGCATAATGTGGCACAACATTGAATCTAGCAAACGCGGTTCGTCCGAGCAGTGCGTGGTAGCCGCTGCGGAAGGGGACGATATCGAAGATTAGCTCTTCGCTTCGGAAGTTATCCGGGGAACCGAAGACCACCTCCAGCGTGATTCAGCCCGTACAACGGGCCTCTACGCCTGGTATGACTCCTTTAAAGTTGTTGTCATGGGCTTGATTCGTGAGGGGTTAATGCCCATTTTGCATACTATATCCTGATAGAGCAGGTTGAGGCTGCTACCACCGTCCATTAGGACTCGTGTCATGTGAAATACGTCGATGATTGGGTCGAGTACCAATGCGGCCGAACCGCCGTGACGGATGCTTGTTGGATGATCACGACGATCAAAGGTGATCGGGAATGACGACCATGGGTTGAATTTTGGGGCGACTGGCTCTACCGCATAAACGTCCCTGAGTGCGCGCTTGCGCTCCCTTTTGGGGATGTGTGTAGCATATATCATGTTCATCGTTTTGACATGAGGCGGGAATTTCTTCTGCCCCCCAGTGTTCGGCTGCCGGGGTTCCTCGTGATCGTCCTCGCTCTGCGATTCCCCTTCCTTGTTTCCTCTATTTTCCTGGCTGGCTTGCTTAATGACCCGGCAATCTCTGTTAGTATGGTTGGCCGACTTGTCTGGGGTGCCATGTATCTGGCACGGACGATCGAGTATGCGGTCCAAGCTGGATGGTCCTCCGCCGTTCCTTTTATCGCTGGCTGGATTTGGAGCCGATGAATCCGGTGTGAACTGTGGTGTCATCGGTGTTATCGCCATTGCGCCGGAGCTTGCTGGTGCTGTTTTTGGCCTCGGAGGGACCTACTTCGTTGGTCGTGTTTGTACTGCGAGCCAGCCAACTATCATCTCCCGCGCAAAAGCGGGTCATAAGTGTTGTGAGGTCTGCCCTGGACCTTGGCTTTCTTGGCTGAGGTGGCGGTCTAGCCATTCGTTACGGATGCTGTGTTTAAAGGCCGCTAGGGCTTCGGCATCCAGACAGTCAACGTTCTGGTTCTTTTTGGTTAGTAACCAAGTCCAGAATTTTCTGGCTGATTCTCCAGGTTGTTAAACTATGTGGCTTAGGTCATCGGCATCGGGTGGCCGGACATATGTACCTTGCAAGTTGTCGGGGAAGGATTCTTCCACCCAGCTGCCAATGGAATTTTTAGGCAGGTTGTTCAGCCAGTGTCGAGCTGGTACTTTGAGCTTTAATAGGAGGTATTTGATAGCATGGAGGTCATCTCCTCGGGCCATGTGGATGTGGAGATTAAAATCTTTGATCCACACTGCGGGATCGGTTGTTCCGTCGTACGATTCAATATTGACGGACTTGACCTGCTCGGGGAATTCATGATCCAACACCCCATCTATGAAGTAGAGAGGGTGTGCGGCGCCTCTATAGCGGGCCGCGTCACAGCGCACCTCCGATGAACTCCGTCTGCGGTTATCGGCCCGGGTGTAACTAAGTTTGTCACGTCCGAGTAGGTGGCTGTCATCACAAGTCGCGAAGCGTCCTCATGATCCGTAATTTGATATGGTGTGTCCTGCCCTACTGTCCCTGTTTTTGCGAGGCGGTGGGGCCGCTTGTTGTTCGGCCTAAGTTACCGTTTTATCCTGACCATGGGGTGGTCGGTCTGTCGCACTATCCCGACCGCATGGTGGTCGTTCCGCATTATGCGAGGGAAGTAAGGGATTTGGTGCCTCCTCATCGAACTGAGGTAGCAGTCTGCGCTTTGGGTAACTCTCGGCTGGGCGCTTGAGGCCATTTTCTTCGGCTGCCAGGACATCGGTCCATCTGTCAATGAGTAGGTCTTGATCGACTAGGAGCTGCTGCTGCTTTTTCTTTAGGCTTCTAGGAGTAGCTATCAGCTGGCGCTTGAAGCTCTCCTACTCTAGGGGTGCCTCAGGCACAATGAAATCCTCGCTTCCGAGGCTCTCCTCATCCTCGGAGGGTGGACGATAACTATCGTCATCTGGGTCGCTTGGCATGTCCTGTTTATGAGGGTTAGCTTGCTCATTGTCCTGTTCCTCCTGTTCGGATGCTGCTCCAATAGGGTCTTCATTGTTTTCGGCGGCATACGGAGTGCTATTTTCTCCGGTGCCAGTGTTGCCATCTTTTGAGTAGCGTGGCTTAGAGCGGCGTTTAGGGCGCTGGCGCTTGGACTATGTCTCATAAGGTTTATTCACGTCTGGGTCTTCTTTGTCATCGCTGCTAGATTCTTTAGGTGTATCAACCATGTACACATCATATGAAGAGGTGGCCGTCCAATGTCCTGTGAGTTGCGGGTCTTGGCCTTGCTCCTTATCAGCATCGTCGTCCATACCGTCGATGTCTTCAGAGTCATAATCCAGCACGTCAGTTCAGTCCTCAACGGTACCTATGAAGTGGGTGGCGGGTGGGAAGCGAAATTCTCCATCGTCGGCCCCTAGTTCGAGACGGACATAGTTCGGCTGCGAGTCTCCCGTGAATGACTGGTTCTTTAAAGAGTTTAGCACATTGCCCAAAGGTGAGTGCTGAAAAACGTCTGCGGCACTGAATTCAAAGATCGATAACCGATCTAGCCCGGTGTCCGCGATCGTACATGGTCCGGAACTTATAGCCAGAGATGAGTCCAGAGTTCCGTTGGCGCAAATATTGCAGGGTGTCGATTCTACGTGCTCTAGTTCTAAGGCCATTGCAGCAGCAGGAGCCATCTCCTGAATCTGGTCCGATGACGGATTTAAGTCATGTTCATCGGGGCGAGGGGGGCGATCGCTGCGGTCTCAAATCCATTGAAGATCAAGTCTCCATGGATATCCGCGATGTAGTTCAAGCTTCCGAATCTGACGTAGTGGCCAGGGACGTAGCTATCGATCTGCTCCAGATGGCCAAGCGAGTTGGCCCGCAATACGAAGCCACCGAACACGGAAATCTGTCAGGGGAGGAAGGTTTCTGCTTGGACAGCGTCGCTATAGACGATTGAAGGGGCCATCAAACCTTTCGTCGACGGCACGGTGGAACTCTCAATGAAAGCACCAATGTCAGTGTCAAAACCGGCGGATATCGGGTAGGGGGTCCCGAACTGTGCATCTAGGATCGATGGTAACAGGAGACGGGGGACACGATGTTTACCCAGGTTCGGGCCCTCTCTATGGAGGTAATACCCTATGTCCTGCTTGATTGATCTTGATGAATATGAGTGTTACAAGAGTTGATCTACCACGAGATCATACTGGCTAAACCCTAGAAGCCTAGCCTGTATTACTATGGTAATGAGTATATCTTTTCCGGACTAACCCCTCGAGTTTATATAGACAGCGGGGGGAATCTAGGGTTACATAGAGTCGGTTACATACGAAGGAATCTTCAAAGTCGGTCGCCAAGCTTGCCTTCCACGCCAAGAAGAGCCCAATCCGGACACAGGTATAGTCTTTGGCCTTCATGTCTTCACAGCCCACCAGTCCGGCTCATGGATAACAGGCCGGACGCCCGAGGACCCCTTAGTCTAGGACTCCCTCAAGGCCTACTAGACAAACTGAGGGTGGAACTGCAATATTATCAATAAGAGTGGGGATGTGTTTCTATGTGTGCCTGTGCGTGATAGATCTGTCGGCACACATTCAAGGATGATGAACGGGAACCATGTGTTTGGTAAGAAAACCTAACTAGATCGGTAGATCAATTGTTGTTTGTCGGAGGAAGGGAGAGCCATAACTAATGAGGTAGATCGATCAACGCGTGGGAAAAAACGAGTTATAAGGACCTAGCTAGCTATATGTATAGCGGGAGATCGGTCGATGTACGTCCATTTGTTAGAGGCAAATAAGGCCTGGCGAGATGGATAGACAGAGAGAATGAAGCTAGGAGGTGGTGCGAGAGGCCCAGCTACTAGCTAGATAGGGGGAGGAGTGTGCGGTTGTGTGATTGATGAAAAGAGGGGCGAGAGTTTACACGTGTGTGTGACCGTATGAGAAACACGAGGCAAGGACACATAAAGGAAGATATTAAAGGTGCGTGTGTATGTTGTAGGCAGACATCGCTGGAGTGGTTTATCGATCGGTGTGTGTCAGAAGGGAGTTGTGGAGACTGTGGGAGAACGACCTAAAGAAAAAAAATGAATGTGCGCGATGGATAGAATGCTGCAGGAGGGGAGGGCGAGGAGGGCGTGTGCATGCACGAGAGAAATTTAGTGGTAGCTACAAAGGTTAGAGGATTGTGTGGGTGGAAGAGACTAACAAAGATCATAATTTCATATGAAAGTGGATTCATATATTTGAATAGGAGATCATAGTGTTTTAAACATATGCATGCATGAATATAGCGGTGATACGCATGTTGTGGTTTTGCACATGTTATACCATAATGTGATGATGCATGGCGTTTGCAACTCACAGCTAAATGTCTTATAATCTAAACCATACTATACATCGAACAATCTCACATTTTATTTGAATTTGTGATAATGTGTGGCGTTTGCAGCATACAACTAAATATCGAACAATCAAAACAATACTATATATCGAACACTCTCACATTTTATTTGAATTTGTGGTAATGTGCGGTCTTTGCATCTCACATCTAAATACTTGTAGGCGTAGGGGGCGGGGCACCATATATAATGTGATAACCACATTATACATATGAGACATGGTTTAGTTTGTGAAGATCTAGCTAGAGCTTGAAATCTACTATGATTTGAAATCAACATAAAGTGGATTCAAAAAATCGAGTTCGAGTTCATATAGTACACATAGTTCACTTGTAACTCGAGACTAATCATGTGGTGTGCTGTGAAGATAATACACAAACGATGGTTTAACCTGACAATAATGACGATTGTAGATCTTATTAAAACAGAGAAATGAATTCAAATGCTTTGACTTCACAACAATCATTATTGTAGATCTTATTCAAATAGAGAAACAAATTCAAATTTAGTTGATATGAAGCGGTAGTATATATGTTTGGAATGCATTAAAACGTTCATTTGAGTACTAGGCTGCATGCATTATACACATAGAAAAATATTTTAATTGAACATAACATGAATTCAAAGTTTGGAATGACATTTGTAGTGCGAATTGATTTGGTACAGTACACATTAGGCTTGTCTGGAAATTTAAACCCGCGCCTTGTTAGCCCGAAATATTTAAGATATATCTTTGTCTCATTGTGCTCCGACAACTCCCTCCATCTCAACCCGCGCCTTGCTATTCCAAAATTACAACGCGCGCGAAAACTCCCACCTCATGTGAAATCCCGACACGCGAAATGCCCGTGATACCCCTGAACCGAAAGAACAGCCTCAAATCTGTGGGGGTACTTTCGTAACTTACCCCACATTTTGGACAAGCGCGTCCCTAAGCCATGGTTCCCCCACTCCCATCCCATCCGCCCACGCATTCGTACACCGAGGCCGGCAAAACCCACGAAGCCCCACACCCTCCTCCGTCCGCCACCTAGCCGGAGCCTCTACCCTGACGACATCGTCCACAGCTACACCTCGACGTTCCTCATCCACCGTACCAGATGAGGATCCGTCATCGACATGGTCATCCCGCCGGTTCATCCACCCCGTCCACCACCTCCAAGGAGCTGCCCCGATGTTCCCCTCGTCTTTCGCGCCACCTCCATTCCCACACCGCCATCTTCACCTACACCACCGGAAGAGCATCATCATCACCGTTTCCTCGGATGAAGTTGCGGCCTTGATTCGATCTCACGGTGCTGCCGCCGCTCGGTCCCGAGCCGACACGGCACGGCTCCATCCACTGAGGCATCGCCGGCCATTTCCTCCATGGCGTCGCTCCCTTGGCGGCGATGTCCACATCAGTAGGATGTGCTACTGCTTTAGCTCTCGCTCACGCTGCTGCTCTCCTCTTGCTCTCGGTCCCCTTCCTGGTCTGCTCTTGCTCTTGCTCTTGCTCGCGCTGCTGCTCTCGCTCTTGCTCTTGCTTGCGATGCTGCACCGATTTAGCTACACTTCAGTCAACTGAATCGACTTTTGGGTCAGTCGATTTTCAGGGGGTGGGGGCTCGCCGGAGTTAATGAAGAACCAGCCGCAGCTGGGAGGGGGGCTCGCCGCAGAGGTACCCCACTATCTATCTTAGGGTTCAGGGTGGGGGCGATGGTCACCGGCGGTGGTGGAGCGGTGGCGTGGGTATCACAGGAGAAAAAGCTAGCCACGAGGGGGCCTACAGGGAAGGCCGGGGCGGACCGGCGGTGGGGAGTGTTTTCGGGGCGGGCGGGGCGGCGCACCGCCGGCCGTGGGCGGCGGAGGCGGCTGTTTGGCCAGTGGTGGCTGGCAGCTCAGGGGGGTGGAGGTTGAAGATGAACTGCAGGCCCTTGATTTCGTATCCAACGGCTGCAAAATCGACTTGCCAGAGATGAAAAAGTTAGTAGACTAACTTGTAGCCTCACCTCTAGTACGTTCATTTTCGATAGTAAAATTCAGTTTCGACAGCAAAATTTAGTTTCGACAGTTAAGTTCAGTTTCAACAGTAAAATTCAGTTTCGACAGTTAAGTTCAGAGATGAGCGGCTGATGTATACATCTAGCAGTTTGTGGTTATGTATTTTACGTCATTTCTTGTCCTGCTTCAGCCTCGGCATCATACAACTCACCGGAGCTGTTCCAACAACAAAACGCTCCATCACAGCGGAGCAGTACCTCAGGCTCCATCTCCAGATGCCTAGGATCTTCTTCGCCTCCTCCGACAGCCAAGTCAGCCGGAGCATCCTCACCGGCCAACCCAATCACGCTAAGATCGAAATGGCTTCGCCAAAGAGGTTGTACACTTCTTGTGGTTTGACTTAATCTCACCATGCTTCTTTGCATCCTGTGATGTTCCAATTCTTGTGAACCAAACACCCAGATTGGCAGAAATCCTGTGTTTTTAAATTCTCTATTTTGCACATGCATTCCTATCCTATTCCTCTCTATTTCCTATCCCTGCATTGTTAGAATCCTCAAGTTCAAACAAGCCCTCACACAATTACTTCTATTATAGATATGTGTCAAAGAAAACCCTGTGTGGTTTGTCCTGCTCCTGCGGTGCTGTGTTCCACCCTAGCTCAGCTGCTCCAACAACGGAAGGGTTCACCACAACAGGGATCCGCTCTCAAGACTGTCTTTCACCGCCTCAGATCTTCTTCCCCGTCGCCGGTAGCCACGACAACTTCATTACCATCATCAACTGAGCAGATGACCCTGAGGACTACACGGGCCCGCAAGAGAGGTCGCACTCTTCTGTGTCTGCTTACGTTATGCATCGTTTAATATGATGACATGCTACTTTATCATCATGTTCACCTAATAGACTCTGACTCAGGTCCAAACTTATGCTGAAACTTGAGTTTTTAAATGGTTGTGCGGTACATATTCGGGCAGCAATCAGTACTATCTGTCTACTATCTGGTTAATCTTGGGAGTCAACTATGAGTTTCATGTTGGGTGCAAACAAACATTAAAGGAGCCAGTATCTGTATTTTTTAACTAAAGCTATTATCTTCCTGCTATCATTTGTTTTGTGTCTATCCACACTTTGCTACCTTCACTCTCGATTTGTGCATGCACTCCTTGCATAATCTCACTATGTTTTGTTCCTATGCATGTCAGTTATTGTACACAATGGAACTGAACATGTAGTGCAAAAGAGACGAGCCTTGTGTGGCAATAAAATTTCATGCAGACGTCGCTCCATGGTGGGCGCAAAGGCAGCCCCCCTCCACCCATTTCGGATCATAATCAAGAGGAAGATAACTATTCTGACAGGGATTCAGAAGCAGAAGACCACTCCTATTTACCCCATGAGGTCTTCGCTCTCACTTGGCATGCTGATGTTGGTAATATCATGCATATGGTGCCTTGCATTGCTTACTGTATACATCAAAGATGTCATCTGCTTAGTTTAGACATGCTTTGTGTCAATGCCATCTGTTTACTTTCTTTATCGTATATGTGAATCATGCAATGCCATCTTGTTTGGCCAGGCATCATATATTTGAATTTTGCAATGCCACCCTGGTTAGCCAGACATCTTATATGTGAACTATATCATGACATAGTGTTTCTATTAAGTGTTAAATTTGTCAACAATTTTATTACATTCAATTACTCTTCCTGTGCATCAGCCATTCGACACGGTCATGGAAAAATCTGGAGTGGAAACAAGGTCTTCAGAGCAGACAATGCTATCTGACGAAGCACATGTCCCGATGGTTACAGATAGCTCCTAAGAGGAGGATTCAGAGACAGATGACCAATCCTATCCCCGCCCCGAGGTGCATGCTCTAACTTGGTAGGGTTATGTTGCTCATATCATGCGTATGGTATCTTCCATTGCTATGTCATTTGCTTAGTTTAGACATGATTTGTGTGAATGCCACCTCTTTAGTGTCTAATTAGCATATATGTGAATTATGCAATGCCATCTTTTTGCAAGACATTATATATCTGAATTATGCAATGCTATCTTGTTGCAAGGCATTATATATGTGAATTATGCAATGCCATGTTGTTTAGCCAATCATCATATATGTGAATTATATGATGCTGTCCTTTTTTATATTTCTCATTGCTTTTGTCGACAATGCTTGTATATTCAACTGCTCTTCATGTGCATCAGCCATTTGAATTGGTGATGGAGAAATCTGGAGTGAAAACAAGGTCTTCATAGCAGACAACCTGGTGAAGCAGATATGTTGCTGGTTACAGATAACTCTTCAAAGGAGGATTCAGAGGCAGATGACCAGTCTGATTATCCCCCTGAGGTGTATGCTCAAACTTGGCAGGGTTATATTACTCATATCATGCATATGTTGTATTACAATGCTTAGTTTTTACATCATATACATGATATTGAATGCCATCTCCTTAGTTGACACATCATATATGCGATTGCCCTCTGCTCACTTCCTTAGTATATTAATCATATATTTGAAGTATATCATGCCATGATGTTTACCTAGAGAGCATGCATCTGAATTATGGCATGCCAACCCATTTTCTAAAGACATAATATAGTTATATCATCTCATCCTGTTCACATAGTCATCATATTTTGAATTATGTCATTCTATTCGTGAATTATATCATGCCATCATGTTTCCATCGACGGCATGTTTGTGATTTATGGCATGCCAACCACTTTAATAGACACATCGTATAGTTATATCATGTCATCATGTTTACATAGTCATCACATTTTGAAGTATGTCATTCTATCTTATTCAGTTAGCCATCGTACATGCGCAATTGTGTCAAGTTATCCTGTTTAATTAGCCATCATATATTAGAAATTATGTCCTGCTATTCTGTTTGGTTAGACAACATAAATGTGAATTGTTTCATGCCCTGTTTTCTTCCCTACTATCCATTGCACCTGTCTATCTTTCAATGTCTGTACATTCAATTACTTTTCTTGTTTATCAGCCATTTCAATTGGAGGGGGTGATGGCAGTATCTGTGGGAGTAAAAACACGGTCTTTAGAAAAGATCGTGCTACCTGTCAATGGAGATAGAACCACGGTTGTACTTGCCCAAGAACTAGCCCCACCACACAAAACCCAGACTCACACAGATTTTACCCCTACCTAGTTGGATAGAGAACCAGCTACACCCCTTCTAACCCCAACCCCAGCAGATAGTAACCCAGTTCCCATTGACACAGCATCGTCTCCACCACAGAGCACCCAAACACGAGAAGTTAGTAAGGCAACTGCAGTGCCCAAAGCACGAGGACCACCACTCCGAACCCCAAGTCAACGCTTAAAGTAGAAGAGGAATTGTTCTCAGGTCAAGTTCCGTAGCTATGGTTCATACTACTTTGCTCTTGCATCACTGTATTTACTCATACCAACTAATTTCATATTTGAAGGATGCAATTGGAACTCCAATGGCGCAACAAGTATGTTTTAAACCTATTTCTTTAACGTGTTTGCTGTTGTAACTTGCTCTATGTTGATTTTAGTTTCAATTGAATAAACAGTTATGTTCTCATGCCATGGACATTACAAGTGTTGTTATTGCTGTGTAGTTTCCCACACTTATATTATGTCTATGCTGCTTTGTCTTAAATAGATATGATTTGAACTGTATCTATCTTGATTTGGCAACATAAACTAGAATGATATAGACCATACAGTGACCATACTACATAGATATATGTTTGTTTCATGTTGTTATCCTGTCCACCTTACTACTGAACTGGTTTACCAAAATGAGTTTCATATACTACATTGCAAACCTGTGATATGTTTGATTGTTTCTCCTTTACAACACGAATAAATTATAGGAGAAGAGTACCCCGTTATGCAATTGTAAAGGAAGTAATGCAGATCAGGTTCAAGACAGTGAGACATCCCTGTTGTTCTCCAAGATAGCTGATAAACTATATTGAAGACACTAAGACAACCCCAAAGTCCTGTCTAGATGTAGTGTTCGAGTTACTGGCTACTACTGCTGGCACCAGCTCTTTGAACTTGCTGCCTGAATCAGTTCGGCTTCTTGAGTCTCAACTTCAAATAGAAAGACATTGATCAGATGTTATGCGACAGGAAGCCGAAGGACTGAGGAAGTCCCTACAGAATTCAGATGCATACTTTCTGGTGCAACAGAAAGTGCTGGAGGATTTAAGCGCCAAACAAAAGAAAGTTAATAAGCTTGCTAAGCATCTTGCCAGCATTATGGGTACCCAGGATATTGTTTCTTGACCTCTTCTGAAGTGGTTTCAGTTCCGGACTTGTTTTGCTGCGGCATATATATTCTACTTTGTTCCCTGTATTTGCACTTGTGGCAAACTTTGATGCCTAGTGGATGTAATATGTGTAATAGCCATGATTGTCAGTGTCAAAACCGGCGGATCTCAGGTAGGGGGTCCCGAACTATGCATCTAAGGTGGATGGTAAGAGGAGGCGGGGGACACAATGTTTACCCAGGTTCGGGCCCTCTTGATGGAGGTAATACCCTACTTCCTGCTTGATTGATCTTGATGATATGAGTATTATAAGAGTTGATCTACCACGACATCGTAGAGGTTAAACCCTAGAAGCTAGCCTATGATTATGATTGTTCTCGTCCTACGGACTAAACCCTCTGGTTTATATAGACACCTGAGGGGCTAGGGTTACACAGAGTCGGTTACAAGGGAGGAGATCTACATATCCTAATTGCCAAGCTTGCCTTCCACGCAAAGGAGAGTCCCACCTGGACACGGGACGGAGTCTTTAATCTTGTATATTCATAGTCCAACAGTCCAAAAAGTATATAGTCCGGCAGTCTGAGGACCCCCTAATCCAGGACTCCCTCAATGATAGCCTAGCATAAGTTGCTTGCTTATTTATTTCCGTTGTCTTGTTTGTTTGTTTTCTTGTAGTCAGTGCAGTTCTTTTTCCGCGGTTTGCTAGTGGCCGCAATAACCTATTTTTTAAAACTAGGCCACATTAACAATGGGCTACATATTTACTGTAGTTAACATGGGCGTCCTACGGGCCGTAGAAACAATGGGCCTTCTAAGGGCCGTAGAAACAATGGGCCTTCTACGGGGCTTAGACACAATGGGCCTTCTACGGGCCGTATCATCAATGGGCCTTCTACGGGCCGTATGATCGGTTGGCCAAACATGGGCCAATAACAGACCACATTATGGTCGTAAATGGGCTAGAGTTGAAATCGTCCGTTCATGGGCCGACCATAATGGGCCGTCGTTAATAGGCCGTATTTGATGACGCTATGAAAACGGCCCAACGTATTAACAGGCCCAAAATTGGCTAACTGTAACGACGGGCTGTATTTGGCCCACAAGAAAAAAATGACAGTAACGGGCCGAAAGTAAACGAATGCTGGAAATGAGCCTAAGAATAAATGGGCCCTGAGAATGCCGAAAGATAACATGGGCTGGAAATGGCCCAACGGAATAATGGGCCATTAATAGGTAGAAAGTGATACACTGTTCATTACGGGCCAGTTTTAACACGGGCCGTTAATGGACCGAGGGTTACTAAGGGCCTCATATGGGCCAAAAGACGTCATGGGCCATACATGGGCTAGAAGTTAAAACAGGCTGGAATTATATTGGATAGCCCAGATGACGCTACTGGGGCTAAGTCAGATAGGCCGTAAACAGGCCCTGGGTTAGCGGGCTATAAATGGACTATATGCGAACATGCCGCTAATAAGCTTGTCATGGGCCGGCCCGCCACCTTTTGACCAAGTCAAACGGGCTGGCCTTTTCACAGGAATGGGCCTATGTTGGGCCGTTCCACGTGTTGACATAACATAGGCGCTTTGGGTCCAATGAGTGGATGACATCTATCCGAACGGTGAGCCGACACGTGTTTCCTCCATCCAACGATGATTTTACACGTGGAAAATCCCCATTGGTCAGGGCTGTTAACGGGTTATCGGATCCAAAATCGGACCCGATATCTTAACGGCGTTCCGGTATGGTGGATGCCACGTGTGGTCACCCTTGACGAAAGCACTTTTGTGATGCGCGATTTATCGTCATGGAAGTGGACACTTCCGTGATGATAATTTTGGTAATGTCATGGAACACTTCTACGACATCACATGTATGACTATCTTGATTCTGTCATAAATTTGTCATGGATGTACATGCATGACAAAAAACGCGACATACTGTGACAAACATGTATCATCACAGAAGTGTATTTTTTGTAGTGCTTGTACTCATCGAGCATCATTCGTTCCATCTCAATGAGGGTTCTGTTCTTGTGCTCCATGATGCCATTTTGCTGAGGTGTGTATGGAGCAGAAAACTCATGCATGATACCCAATGTATCAAGATAAGTGTCGAGGCCGGTGTTCTTGAATTCAGTGTCGTTATCACTTCTGATGTGCTTGATCTTAATGCGATAGTTGGTCATGGCACGATTGGCGAATCGTCTAAAGATATCATGCACTTCAGTCTTGTAGAGAATTATGTGCACCCATGTATATCTTGAGTAATAATCAACAACGACAAAACCAAAGAGGCATGCAGTGGTAGTAAGGGTAGAGTAGTGAGTAGGGCCAAATAAGTCCATGTGAAGCAGCTCAAAGGGACATGTTGTCGTCATGATTATCTTTGAGGGATGCTTGGCCCTAGTCATCTTTCCAGCTTCGCAGGCACCGCATAGATGATCCTTCTTGAACTTGACGCCCTTGATGCCTATGACATGCTTCTTCTTCGCGAGAGTGAGCAAGTTCCTCATGACCACATGGCCTAGCTACTGATGCCAGAGCCAACACTCTGAAGCTTTTGCTAGAAGACATACGGCTAGTTGTGGTCCTGCGAAGAAATCTACCATATATAGATCATCTTTCTGATACCCTTCAAAGACTAGAGATTTCTCAGATTCCATAAGCACAAGGAAACGATATTTTCCAAATATCACAATCATGTTCAGATCAAAAAGCATTGAGACAGACATTAAGTTGAAACCAAGGGATTCAACAAGCATCACTTTATCCATGTGTTAATCCTTTGAGGTTGCAACTCTACCTAGGCCCAATACCTTGCTTTTACCAGTGTTAGCAAATGTGATGTGGCTTTTGTCAGATGCATGTAGGGTTGAATCCATGAGAAGACTTCAATCACCAGTCATGTGGTTAGTGCATCCACTATCCATAATCCACTCAGAACCTTCGGTGTCGTACCCTACAGTGCAGTTAGGGGGATAGGCTTCACCAAGAGAAGTGTGAAGCATAAACATTTGACGAACAAGCATACTATCAAAGTTCAGGTCCTTGTTAGGGTAGATAGGATGATTGTCAAGAAATCCTGGGACGGAATACATAGTAATACCATTTTGGCATTTTATCTTGCGTCCCACAAGATGTTTTAGGTCCCCATCATAAGCATAAGAAGCCTTTCATTTCCGGCTGGAGACCTTTCCCTACAAAAGAGAGTTATTTTTTCTTAACCACCCACATCTTCAGGGGTGGCTTAGAAGCAATGAGTCTAAGTGCACCATCTGAGAACTTAGGCTTTGGAGCCCTGGCAAATAGCCTTGCAGGAGGTGAATAGTACTCATAAAAATAAGTAAAATAGTTCTTGGTCTTATGAACATAGCGGTTTGATGAAACACGCTCATATTCATAAGTATGAATGTGGTTTCCTGGCAAAACATTAGGGTTAGGGTGACCCTGGTGGGTCCTCTGTCTGTATGGAACCTTTGGACCATATGAAGCCTTTGGTCTAGGGTTTGTCTTCTTCCCAAGTGGTGTCATGATGACATTCACAAGAAGCTTCTCAAGACAACATTTGGGCAACCATATCTTCTTCAAAAGCGGTCCATTCCTGCAGTTAGTACCAATATACCTAGCAATCACTTCACCATTCTGATTCTTAAATAGTGTATAGTTTGCATCAAAGGATTCATCAATGATAATAGGGTTAGCACAACTGAAACCAGATAAGGTAGATGGATCCACTAAAGGTCCCTTTGCAGCAACCCATGTGGTTTTGGTATACTACTAAGGCTTCTAGTATGAACCATCAACATTCACTTTCCTCTCGAACCCAACACCCTCTTTCCTAGGGTTTTGGTTTAGAATCTGTTTCTTGAGGACATCACATAGTGTCTGATGCCCTTTGAGGCTTTTGTACATCCCTGTTTCTAGCAATGTCTTCAACCTAGCATTCTCATCAGCAATAGTAGTGGTATCCTCAGAAGAGGGGTTAGTTACCACATAAGCAGTTGAAGATATTTCAACAGTAGCAGTAGTAGAACATTCAGCAACAGAGACATCATTATCACGCTCAAGACATTTTGGACATGGTGGTTCAAAGTCTTCCTGAGCGGATCTAATCTGTTGATCATGAAGTGAATCATTCTTCTTTTGAAGATCTTCATGAGACGCTCTCAGGTTCTCAAGTTCTTGCTTCCTTTGAAAATAATCATAGGAAAGCTTCTCATGAGTAGTTGAGAGAGTTTCATGATGACTTTCAAGTTCTTCGTACTTAAAGTGAAGATTTTTAATTTCTTCAATTAAGGACTGAGTACGAGTCATTCCGCGTCAAACAGGTCATCCCTTTTGTCTAGTAATTTTTGAATATGTTCCATAGCAGTTTGTTGTTCAGTTGCAATTTTAGCAAGTGTTTTGTAGCTAGGTTTGGATTCAGATTCAGAGTCATCTTCACTGGATGTTTGAAAGAAAGGATCACGTGAGTTTACCTTGGCACCATGTGCCATGAAGCAGTAGGTCAGAGCAGAGTCATCCTCATCATCGGCGTCAGCTTTGGTGACGAGGCCATTGTATTAGGAATTGAAGATGGACTTGGTGACGTAGGCCGAAGCTAGAGCCAGGCTTGCCACGCCTGAATTGGACTCCTCCTCAGACTCCACCTCTGCCTCCTCAGAAGTAGACTCCTCCTCTTAATCCATCTCCTTGCCAACAAATGCATGACCTTTGCTGGATGAGCTCTTCTTGTGAAATGAAGACTTTGATGAATACCTTGAAGAAGACTCTGAGGATTTCTTCTTCTTCTTGTCGTCAGAATCATATTCCTTTCTCTTCTTCTTCTTATTCTTATTATTAGATTCATTGTCCCATTGAGGACACTCGGACATGTAGTGACCAGGTTTCTTGCATTTGTGCATGTTCTCTTCTTATGGTCACGAGTCAAAGCTTCATCATTTCTTGAGATGGATCTTGAAGACTTCCAAAGCGTTTCTTCTTGCAGAACTTCTGGAACTTCTTCACGAGCATAGCTCACTCCTTTCCAATGTCTTCAGGATCACCAGAACTGCAGTTAGATTCTTCTTCAGACGCGGAGACAACTTTTTCCTTCAAAGCACAGGTTCGACCATAGTTGGGACCATAGATGTCTCTCTTCTCAGATAACTAGAACTCATGTGTGTTGAGCCTCTCAAGTATGTCAGACCGATCAAGATCTTTGATGTCAAGACGTTCTTGTATCATGAGGGCCAGGCTATCTTATAAGTTGTCAAGTGATCTCAGGAGCTTCTTGATGATTTCATGCTTCGTGATCTAAGTGGCGCCAAGTGCACGAACGTCATTTGTGATATTAGTGAGGCGATCAAATGTGAGCTGGACATTCTTATTGTCGTTTGCCTTGAAGCGGTTGAAGAGGTTGTGAAGAACATTAATCCTTGAATCTCTCTGATTTGAGACTCCTTAGTTGACCTTGGAGAGCCAGTCCCAGACCAGCTTCACAGTTTCCAGTGCACTCAAATGGCCATACTGTCCTTTCGCCAGATGACCACAAATGATGTTCTTGGCAGTTGAATCCAGTTGAATGAACCTCTTGACATCAGCAACGCTGACACCTTCACCGACCATGGCAACACCATTCTTGACGACATACCAGAGTTCGACATCAATGGCTTCAAGATGCATGTGCATCTTATTCTTCAAGTAGGGGTAATCAGTGCCATCAAAGACCAGGCACGCAACGGAGACCTTGATTATCCCTGCAGTTGACATAGCTAAACCTCTAGGTGGTTAAACCAAATCAAACAGAACAAGGGAGCACCTCGTTCTGATACCAATTGAAAGTGCTAGTTATCGACTAGATGACGGGTGAATAGGCAATTTTTATGAAAGTATTCAAAAGACGAGGTCTTTGAAGACAAATAGTAGAAATGAAACTATTGATATGTAGTGGAAGATAGACTACACTAGACAAACCATAGTCAAGTAAGCACGAAGACTATCATCAGCTAGGTAGTATGGATTAGGATGAAAGATAGTATGAAGCCAAACAGTAAATAGTCCTCACTTAGTGAAGTCAAACATATCAGACAACCAAGCACTGACTTCACGAAGACAAACTGTAAAGTAAAGGGAAGTGGAGGATAGAACCAGTTGCTTGCTGAAGACAAGGATTTGGTAGACTAGTTCTAGTTACCGTGACAAATGTACGTCGGGTTAGGGAGGTTGAGATTCAACTCAGAAGACCACGTCTTCACCTTATTCCCCATGAGATAAGGACACCCAGTGCTCGCCCAATCACTCTAGTAAGTCTTCATTCACCGATGATCCACAATGACTCTTGGATACTCAAAACGCGATGCCTAACCAGCTGGAGGATTCACAGTCCTCAGGTGTAACAAGTCTTCAGGTCACACCAACAGAAAGACTTCAGTGTTTCCTAACACTGGCTCTGGGTGTTTTAGGCTTTGTCCTTGCAAGGATCTCTCTCTCGAATGCTTCGGAGGTGGGTTTCCCTCAAACAACAAAAGCCGTGCACTCACTCTGAGAAGCCAACAATTTATGGTGTAGGGGTGGGCTATTTATAGGCTAGAGGCAACCCGACCTGATTTGTTTGAAATGACCTTGGGTCACTAAGGAACCGACGCGTGTCCAATGGTCGGATTTCAAACACAAGCGACAACTTTACTTGGGCTACAAGAAAATCTGACTCATCAAGCTCTGGATAAGATTTGCTCTCATTATCTTCCCTTGAAGAGATAGGATTTTGGTTGAGCATCACATGAGTCACTCTGACTTTGTTCACTTGGAACCCACTTAACAGTACGGTGGTTCCTATTACTCAACAAAGAAGAAAAGGAAACTACGAAACAACTATGTCTTCATACTCTATAGTCTTCAAGTGAATGTCTTCATGAACCACCATTGTCTTCAATGTCTTCACACATTTTTAGGGGTCATCTCTGGTAGGTAAACCGAAGCAATAAGGGACTACTACCTATGTTATCTTGCAATTCTCACAAACACATTAGTCCCTCAACCAAGTTTGTCGTCAATACTGCAAAACCAACTAGGGGTCGCACTAGATGCACTTACAGTCTCCCCCTTTTTGGTGATTGATGACAAAATGGTTGAAGTTTTCAATGGGGAGAAAAAGTATATGAAAGTTAAGTATTAGGGCATTGTCTTCATATGTTGCAAAAGGCTCCCCCTGAAGATGTGCATGTAAGTAGTTTGCTTTTGAATGCAAATGCACATGGTAGGTTTTACTTTGTAGAGATCCTCTTCAATGTACGAAGAAAATTCATCATGCTTATATAAGAATAACGAAGATAATGACATGCATAATGAGAAATGGATGTCTGCAGAATGACTTCATGTGGAATTTATCATTGCATCACAAAGTAGAATCAAAAGTAGGAGACGACCATCAAGTTTAAGTGGTACAACTCAAAAGCCAAATAGTTTCAAAACGAGAGTTGTAAGAACTTAGCAAAAATAATGCACCCACCCATATGGACCCACTTGAAGACTATCAACCTCATATGCTTCTCCCCCTATTGTCAGTAATGACCAAAAAGGTTTGAGGACATAGACGATCTACTCTTTCCCAGTTGGAGTAGAAGATAGAGCAGGGTCGACATTGGAGTTTGGTGGTGCAGACGGGCCTGATGCAGAAACATGATGTAGTGTAGGCAAGGTTGGTGAAGTGGCGTCATCTTCTTCATCGACGACTATGACGCCCCCGATTCAATAGTACACTAAACATACACGCAAATGTGTACGATCAAGATCAGGGACTCACGGGAAGATATCACAGCACAACTCTAGACAAAAATTAAAATAATACTAGCTTTATATTACAAGCCAGGGGCCTCAAGGGCTCGAATACACAAGAGTCAGTGGAAGCAACAATATATAAGTACAGACATAAGTTGAACAAGTCTTCCTTAAGAAGGCTAGCACAAAAGCAACAACGATCGAAAAGGCAAGGCCTCCTGCCTAGGAGCCTCCTAACTACTCCAGGTCGTTAGCAGCCGTCACGTAGTAGTAGGCACCCTCGGGGTAGTAGTAGTGCTCCGTGGTGTCGTTTGGCTCCTGGGATCCATCATATGGTCGCAACAATCGGGTATTGGGGAAAAAGAGGTAGCGAAGCAACTGTGAGAACTCATCCAAAGTACTCACAAGACTTACATCAGATCTAAACTAAATATGCATCTATATCGAAGGAATGGGTTGTATCTGTGAACTAAACTGTAGAATGCCAGAAGAGAAGGGGAAAGCCTAGCCTATCAAAGACTACACTACTAGGAAAAGGCTAATTAGTGGCGCACCTGTTTTGGCCATTAATGGCGCACTACAGGTGCGCCACTATCATCACGCCACTAGTAACTAATACTAATGGCGCACCCCTGGTGCGCCATTAGTATACCAGACAATAGTGGCGCACCAGGGAGTGCGCCATTAGTATGTCAAATGGTGCACCATTACTATGCCGCCCAATGGGCCATATTTACCTTGTGCACTGGGTTACTAATGGCGCACTTCTAGGTAGTGCGCCACTAGTGTGTTTATTGTAGTGCGGCACTAAAGTGCAGTGTGGTGCGCCACTAGTATGTATATTAGGAAAATTTTTTCTTTTCTGATATTTGTATAGGTTACAAAATATATTACTGCACAGAATATAGACATCACAACATATAAACAGCAGATCCATCGAATACAATAGAAGATTAGTCTTTGAATACAATTCATCATATTAGTATCCGAATTCAAAAGATCGAACAAAGTTAGAACATTACATGTCTCGAGACCACGAGTAGCGAGTTTGTCCTCACATTACAAGTCGATATCGATCATTTAAACTACCATCACATAGAAGAGAGCTGCGGTCATCACGATGAGCATCATTGTGATGAAACTGGTCTTCATCCGGTTCCTCCTCCGCTCCCTCCTCTCTCCCGCTACATAGCGCACGTATCTAGCTTCCGCCTCCGCCCTAGTGGTGTACCCTTTGTAACTGTTACCACTGAAACGGTGAACCTGTCTCCGACACTCCTCCCAGTCGTCGTAGACTCCGGGAACCTTACCCTTGTACATGACATACGACGGCATCTCTATGCACTAGCCAAACAAAACGTTTGTAGCAATTCAGAGACAATACAAAAGCAATATATAAGTATGCAACAAAAGGACCGGAAGAGAAAAGCAAGACATTAATAACATGATTCATGGTCCTACTAATAAATAGCATCAATTACATATAAGTTGAACGATTGTCCAAACCAAAGAGATATACAAGTTCATTAAAGTTTAATTACAACATGAGCTAATCGATATTTCAGAACTACATATAGCATCACTACTTTCGACTCGACTCAGGACAGGAGCGTGGATGAAGCCGCCGTCTATCGTGATGGTCATGAAATCGCGGGCGTTGCCAGCCTGCATTTGTAAAGTTGTTTCTATCTCACTGTTGGACGGTTGATATCTGAGGTAGAACTGCCCCGAGGTACGAAGGACATCTTGATGGATGATTTCCGCAAAATCCAACTGGATGTGAAAGAATTCTTGTCTGATGTCCGCGTCCTGCATTGCCGACATGCTTGCGGCCCAATCTTTGAGATTATTTGGTAGCAGAAGGTGATTATGGTCCAGTACGATCGCCCGCATGTGATGGAGGGCGTAGTAGGCATCCTTCTGACCATCAGGCGGCTGCTTGACGTAGGGGAACATCGTATTGTGGGCGAACATGTGCTTGCTGTACCTACGAATTGGCCTGCTGAAGGTGCCTCCAGATCTGGCGTAGCCGGGGAGAACATCATCCAGAACTTTCTTGATATTTGTGTAGTCTTTCTTCGACTGACCGTCCGAGTCGATATATGTGGCCATGGAATATTTCGGGCGTAAGAGGATGAGTGTGCAATGTGTGTCACTGCACAAAACACGGAATGTTAGAAAAAAAGAATGATCGAAATCTAAGAAATCATATGTTATGTGGCGGTGAGGGAATGACATACTCAGGAAAGTAAGGCATGAGGAAGTTATCCTTATCTGGGTTTGCCAGAATGACGCCTTCGAGGTATGAACTCGCGACTTGCCAGTTGCCATCGCTGCCCAAGATCTTGGCACGCATGTAGAAGGGGTCGACTATCATGATGTCCGGGGTCTTGCCTCTAATGATCCTCATCTCCATACTCAGCAAAAATAGCCGAACGAAGTCGTAGTGCAGCGGATGAAGGTTAAACATAGCGAAGGTGTCATCAAACCGCAGGAAGATCATACCCCTGATTGCGCTATCCACAAAGCCCTCACCCTCTAGCACCTTGTCCATGAAAACCGGGTATGCCACATCATTCTCTTGGAGACGCCGCTTCTCCAAAGAAAGAACACTGTCATGTAGACTCCGCATAGCACCGGTTGCAAGATTGAGCAGATTAGTCGGTAGCATCGTCCTACCCGCCACATGCACCCTCCTCGAGATATCCTTAGGTGAAGGTGGCCCTTCCTGAGCACGGATCGTACTTGGTGCCGGCTGGCTCGCACCCTTGTAACTCTTTCTTTTTTGTCCCTTCTTCTTCTGTTGTAATGGGATCGAGTTCTGCTCATAGACAGCCTTCTTGAGTGTGTTGGGGCTGATAATATTTTGCACCTCGGCTATCTAAGGCTCGGTGAAGGAAGTAGCTGGAGGTGTCTCCTGAGAACTGAACGCCTGATGACGCCTGTTGGAACTGGGTTTCTCCGCGGTACCAACTAGATCGTCTTTTGCAGGGTTGGGTTCTTCAGAAGGAGGCCCCAAGAATTCATCACCATACCCATGTTTGTTGAAGTACTTATCGACATTGGTAAATGTACTTTCATTGTCTTCGTCGTCGTTGTCTGGATCTTGTGCCATATGCATGTCCGGATCCTGTTCCATATCCATGTCCGGCATATCCGGTAGCGTTGCGGGGGTCTTGCCATGGCTTGGCGTCGGGACGACTGGCGGTGTTGTCTGTGGGGTGGTGTCCCCCGCCCCCAAACGAATCTGGCTCTTCGTCCAAAGCATGGGCCAGCTTATGCAGGCGTTCAGGGTCATCACATCATCTTCGTCGGCCCCATGGGGTCGATACGGAGGTATCATGTTGTCGAAGCCCGGCAGCACCCGAACCAGTTGAACCCTATAAATGGTGGGTGGCATCTGATTACCGTGGAACACGCGGCTGCCCGGTTGAACGATTCTGCCCTTGGCAACATCGATCGACTCGTCATTCACGAAGTGCAGGAGAGTGCAAGGAACATCGGTGGCGCCCTGCGAAAACATGTAGGGCATCAGGTATGCCCAGTCAAAGGAAAGGATATGAAGTCATCAGCCGAGAGGCTTAATTAGTTACCGTGATGGCGTCGAGCTCGGCTAATGTTGAGGCACCGCCAATGGCAGGCGTGCAAGTGACGGAGGGGCCGCCTGCTGCCGAAGTGCCGGCCGGCGTAATTTTCCCACACCCGGGTGTATTAAGCTGCAATGTCGGCGCCACCGCGGGACACACCAATGCCGCCTCCGCCTGAGACACCAATGGCGCCGCTTGCGCGTTGCGCAAGTTGCTGCCCGTGAAGCTGGGAATCGGGGGTGGCCCCTGTTGGCCGCCCGCAATCCACGCCTGCAGCCCAGAAACCAAGATAGGCATAATGGCAGTGATCGTCGGTCCCAATTGGCCTCGCACTTGCTCTTCAACGATCTCCGGAATCAGCGGCACTTGCGCCTTGAGTTGTTTAACCTCGCACTCCTGGATTTCCGAGCTGGTCTTTCTCTCCTTTCGCCCAGCGGTATAGTACTCCAACCATTTCTTGGACAAGCATTTGCCTGCCACACGACCAGCTGACGATGGCTTACTGAGCTTATCCTTGTTTCTCATTACATTCAACGCCCTATTTAAAGGGGTGTCGAAAGGGGAGCTCTGAGACGACCCCGCGCTACTTCTTTTAGTGTCCTACGAAAGGAACGTGAACCATTTAGAAAATTGTCTTTATTAATTAGAATGCAACCATATGGAGCTAATTACGTGGGGGTGTATTCCTTACCAGAACACGCTCAAGCGCCTTGGTCTTCGGATCCGTGATAAGCTCCTTGGTTATCGGGTCCATCTTGTACCGGGCCCTGACATAGTTCATGGTTTACTTGTCACGGTATTTCTCGAAGAGGGGCGGTAGGCCTTGCTCGGCACGCTCCGCGTCCTCCTTGTCCCATATAGGTCCCGCCACTCTGTAACCGCTGGGACCGAGTTTGTGGACCCCTAAGTTCAAGTCCCGCATCTCTTTCCCCGACTGACTTGATTCCACGGTTGCGTCGCTCTCGCACTTGATCTTGAACTCTAGGTAGTCATCTTCGCTGATCGAAGGATGTTTCTCCTTGATCTTCTCATAACTATCATTTTTCTGAATCATTCTCTTCACCACGGCTCTCGAAGTAGCGAGGGCTGTGCTCATCTTCGTGAGGGAGGCACTGTTCACTTTATTCCCTGCGAGGCTTGTGTTTGCAAATTCACTAGGGAACTTGTATTGTTCGTAAAACTTCATGGAGAGGAGGTTGCGCAAATTCCCTCGGTCACGATGCCTTAGGTTCTCGGTGTTGATCGAGACAGTGCTCCGGAGAATGCACCCGAACTGTCCCACGTACCCCTTGACTATTTCTGGGGGCACCGTTGGATGCCCCTCAGAGGACACTTCAGTAAATTCCTCCTTGATGGTGCCGAGCATGTTCGGGCACTGGTCCTTCCGTTGCCTCTTCGGTTGGCTGCCATCTGTGCGTGCGCTGCCATCATCAGTGGTGGCATCCTCCGCGGCACCATCAGTGGTGTCATCCCTGATGCCACTAGGGGTTGTGTAGTCAGGATCGGTGTCTTCCCCGGCGTCCTCATAGCGGTGAGGTTCTTCCTCCATCTCGTAGGACAGCTCCCAGAATGCCTTGCCCGAACCGCCGGCCTCATTGTTGTGGGCCATGTTTCGCTCTAAATAGGAAAAAAGTTTGGTCAAAATGTTCGTTATTGTCAAGGAACAAGAGCATGGTCTCATCATTTAGGGTTTGTCGACACCGAGGCATCCTAAAAGCTAAGCTTTTATCATTTAGGGTTTGTTGACGCCGAGGCACCCTAAAAGCCTAAGCTTTCATCATTTAGGTTTTTATCGACACCGAGGCACCCTAAAAGCCAAGGTTTTATAATTTAGGGTTTGTCGACGCTGAGGCACCCTAAATGCTAAGTTAAGTTTTCATCATTTAGGGTTTATCGAAGCCGAGGCACCCTAGGTTGACTGATATATATGGGTATCTTCTAATAATATACCCTATCAAGAAAAGGGAAGGAGAATTCTAAGTTGGGCCTAATCACTTGGCTCTATTGCCACCTATGGCAGTTGCATATTAGTTGTGCAAAATTTTTTAAGAGCGGGCAGTAATGAATAATATTTAATGGGATACCTCAAAAAGCTAATCTAGTATCTCCATTTAACAATTTTCAACTAGAAAGTGCACAAAGTGCAACAAATAGATTATTTCAACCCCCCAAACAATAATGATAACATTCTTTTCCTGAACTATAAACAACTCATGGTTTCGTCTGTCCACACATGAATTCAGCATATGTGTTTAACGCAGCAAGAATAAAGGGGCAGTTGATCCTACTTAATTAAGTACTAAGATACCTCGGCCCATGCATTAGTCGCAAATAACCCATATGTCCTATTTTTAGCAAAGTCATGCTGAAATTTTCCGTGAATTTTAGCATGACCTTTGCTGAAAATAGAACATATGGAGTACCCGAATTTGCCGGAATGGAAGTTAATTGACATTCCGGAAAACTCAAGGGCCTCTCGGGGTACAACAACAGCATCACAAGTTGACAAAATTCCCAAGTAGTATAGCAGCAACATCAGAAGTAGTACCAATGAACATATAGTCCAACAAATTCTGAATTTCAATAAATGATAGCAAGTTAACTCATGCTGGCAGCAACAAACTTATAACAACATAAATGAAATTGTAGTTGTACGAAACGGAAAAAACATAGTGCTAGTCACTAGGCTAGATAGCTCTACTGACTAAACACAGACTGCTTTGAAATCTTGAAAAGCAGAAAGCATTCTACATGTGTATGGGAAATAATAAAACCAGATAACTTACAGTTCCAAGTGGAGGTTCAATCAGCACAACTACATGAAAAATAGTCATCCATGATAAATTGGCAATGATGCTTATAACTGAAACAGTGTCACACAACTCTGCATATCCTTAGACAGTTATGGTAGATGAGATCATGTACCACAATAGCCAAGTAATAGTGATGAGCCTGTAGAGGATGGTCCAACTCAGATCAGCATGTAGAAGTTCATTGTATAATTCTGTTCAGTTCAAAAGTGCAACTACTCTTCTGTGAAATTCAGTGCATCTACTACAAATAAAATTCAGTAAATTTCCACCCAGCAACTAGATAGGATGGCCATGAAATTCAGTGCATCTTCTTCAACTACTCTTCAAGTATATGAATACTTTGAACCTAACAAGTTTTCCAGAAACATAAGTATTAGGGTCACTATTACCTAGAGAGTAGCATGTTGCTGGGAAGGTGTATATTGGACCTTAATAAGTTGCAATTTTACATGAATCAACAAGAACATCTCTTTTTTTATTGTGTCACTAGCATTTGTTGTTGCGCTGCCCTCTCTGCTATTTTTTGGATGTTGTTTAAGAGTATGTACTTCAGTTTTCTAAATCTTTTACCACTGACGTGCAAGAAAGTAATTTTTATGTGTATTAGTTATTGGAGTTGTCCTGATGAATAATTCCATCTCACTGTGTCTATAATGACTTTCAAAAACATGGAATTGGAAGAAAATATAATGGTCATTCAAAATCATTATACTAGGCACTAATATGTTCTTGTTTCCCCCTTCTTGCAGATTGTCACTAGTTACTGGACTGTAGCACACCAAGTTTTCTCTTGCAGTATGATTGCTTCTTGGAATGTAGTAAATGAATATAGTTGAAATTTTTAGGGTGGTTGCACAACCTGTATGCTTTCAATGTGAATAGTATAGGGAGAAAGTACACATGACATCTTCTTGTCTAGAACTCCAAGTGCCAACACTGTCATCATGTACAGAAAGGAAGGAGTGACATCCCCAGCAAAAATCCATTTATCATGTACAGAAGGATTATCATAGGAGAGAGGGGAGGAGTGGAGTTTACCTTGTTGTGAACGGACGGCGGTGGCGGCGGCTCGATGTAGTGGACGGAAGACGGCGGCTCAGTGCAGTGGGTAGAGGGGCAGAGTTGGGGAGGGACTGACTGGACGGGAGATGGCAGCACAGCATGGAACCGCGGGAGGGAGGGCAACAAGGCAACGGATGTCTGGCCGAAGGGGCGGCGGTGGCCGACGAGCCAACCCTAGCTCATGGCGGCGACAGCTATTGTTGTTTTTCTTATGAGGATGCGAAGGAGGGTTGTTCGCCTGTTCGGTCGGAGCACCTCGTCGGAGCGGGTGCGGCGGTCGTCGGAGCGGGCGCGGGGTTCGTCAGAGCGGGTGTGGAGCGGGCGCGGGGATCTGGCGAGGGAGAGAAGGGGGATCTAAATAGAGGGGGAAGGTTAGTAATGGTGCACCATCTAGGGGTGCGCCATAAAAACACTGACAGCAATGGCGCACCCCCCTCTAGTGCGCTTAGTAACTTTTTTCTGATAGCAATGGCGCACCCTCCTCTGGTGCGCCATTAGTAACTTTTTTTTCTGATAGCAATGGTGCACCCTCCTCTGGTGCGCCATTAGTAACTTTTTTTCATTATTTTGTGTTGCATCTAATAATTTTTTTTATTGAATTTGTTATTTTCATGAGGACTAGAACCGAAGATATCATCAAATTTGATTTGTTTAATATAATCAAATTTCATGTTTTTTTATTTTTAGTTGAAAATATTATCAAATTTGTTATTTAAAAATGTCATCAATATTTTTTTACGATTTTTAGTTGCATTCATTTGTGAATTTGTAAAACATTTATGAATATGAAAAAATATCATCAAATTTGAAAAAATATTCATGAATTCAAAAAGTGCCCATGAAATTTAAAAATATTCATGAGTTCAAAAAATATTAACAAATTCAATATTCATGAGGACTAGAATAGAAGAAATATCATTTCAATATGTCGAATTACAATCGAGAAATTAAGACTACGATTTAAATACAATCGATCTTAGCTAGCTATCTTTTCACAATCTTCTTGCCCTTCTTTTTCGCAAATGGAGTTCTTTTGTTAAACGGACGTCCTTTAGGTAGGGTGGTCCTGCTTCTTCTTGTGGTGTATGGCACTTCATCGTCGTCGTCATGTTCAATCTTCAGGTCGCTGTACTTGTCGAAGTCTTTCTCATTGGCGACTCCATCCATTCCGATGATCTTCCTTTTGCCTCTCCTCACGACAACACGAATGGGCTTTGACGGGTCGGTAATGAAGAAGCATTTGTCCACTTGGGAAGCTAGTACCCGTGGCTCATTTTTCGCAGTGACGTTTGTGCCCGCGGTCTTCGAGTTTGCTTCGGGTATAACCATGGTGGTGAAATACCGGTCTTCTTTTAGGACGCTCTTGGCCCATCTGACACGGAACATCGAGACCTTCTCTCCAGCGTTGCTCAGCTCCCAGGTCTCCTCAATCCTTTCATAGTATCTGTCCTTGTCATTACCGGTGTAGGATTCCATCGTTACCCCGGAGTTCTGATAACCATCGCTCTTCATGTCCTTGTCCTCGGTGTAGAATGTGTAGCCGTTGATATCGTACGCCTCATAGGTCATCAGGTTGTGCTCGGCGCCCTGTGACAAGGCGAATATGAGTTTTTCTACCATGGAAGAATCCTCATGTAAAGGGTACGACGGAAGCTTCTCCTTGAACCTGAGTTGTGCTCTTTGATTATATCTCCGTCTGTCCTCTGTTGGCCTGGGTCATTGTACGTCTTCTCAATAAAGGTTTTGTGCTCTACCACCCAAGGATCGACCACGTCTATGTGTTGTAGCGCGACTAGGTTTGCTCTTTCAAAGTCGGCGAGTCGACCCACGAAGTCGACATGCATTTCGCAGCGACTATCGCGGTGACCCCATCCAGCGAGCCTGCCGATGTGCCTGTTGATGGGCAGACCAACGGGGTTCTCGATGCCTAGATAATTCGTGCAGTAGGAGATGCACTCTTCGGTCAGAAAGCCCCTGGCTATGCTTCCCTCTGGACATGACATGTTGCGAATGTATCCTTTGATGACACCATTCATCCTCTCGAACGGCATCATGCTGTGGAGGAACGTCGGCCCGAGCTGGATGATATCCTCCACGATATGGACCAGCAGATGCACCATAACATCGAAGAATGCGGGCAGGAAGTACATCTCAAGCTAGCATAGTATCACCACGATCTCTTCCTATAGCCTTCTGAGTTGCCTCACGCCAACCGACTTCCGAGAGATGACGTCGAAAAAGTTGCATAGGCCAAATAGCGTTTCACGGACGTGCTTGTCCATGCTCCCACAGATTCCAACTGGAAGTATCTGCATCATTAGTACGTGACAGTCGTGAGACTTCATCCCGCTGAACTTCTGCTTCGCTGAGCCTAGGTATCTGCTTATCTTTCCCGCGTAACCGTAAGGAAGTCTTACTCCTACGAGGCTGATGAAAAACTGCTCGATCTCCTCCTGACTTAGAGTGAAGCAGTCGAGAGGGTAGTCATTTCCGGTCTTCTTGGCCTTTTTGCCTTTGCGACGACTTTCCGTGTCCTGCTTCGCCTCATCATCATCATCATCATTAGCGTGAAGCTCCTCCCTGATGCCCATTGATTTCAAGTCTGCCCTAATTTTTGGCCCATCTTTGGTCCTCTCTGGCATGTTGAGCAGGGTACCAAGCAGACTCTCGCACACGTTCTTCGTGATATGCATGACATCAAGGCTGTGAGGCACACGGTGGATCTTCCAGTACGGCAAGTCCTAGAAAACAGACCTCGTTTTCCATAACTTCAACAGCGGCTCTGGCGCCTTTCGCTTCTTTCCAGGCTCCGGGCACTCTTTCCAATTTTTCAACAGCTGGCCTATTTCCTCGCCGCTCCTCGTACGCGGGCGTCTTCGCGGTTCGGTTTCACCATCGAACAGATCCTTGCGTTTTCTCCATGGGTCATCGTCGCGAAGCCACCTTCGATGTCCCATGAACACGGTTTTCGAAGACCTAGGATCTCTATCTCGCTAGCGATATGTTGTGTTATCCATGCACCTGACACATCCAGAAAATCCATGGACCACCTGCCCCGTGACATATCCGTAACCGAGATAGTCGTGCACCATCGTGAGCAGTGCGGCTCTCATAGGGAAATATTCTTTCTCTATGGTGTCCCACGTATTGGCTGGCGTTTTCCATAGCATGTCTAGCTCCTCTTTCAGCAGCCCTAGATACAGAATGATGTCGTTCCCAGGTTGTTTCGGCCCTTCAATTAGCATACTCATGTGAATGTACTTCCTCTTCATGCACAACCAGGGGGGAAGGTTGTACATCCACACAAACACAGGCCAAGTGCTATGTGGTACGGATTGACTCCATCGGTGCTCGCGCCTAGCACGATGTTCCTTCGATCGTCCCCAAATTCTGGGTGTTTGAAGTTCAACGCTTGCCACTGGCTCGCATCCTTAGGGTGACTCAGCATCTTGTCTTTTTTATTTATCTCTGGATCATTTCCGTCATCTTCTCGCTTCTTCTCCTCCCTATCCGCGTGCCAACGCAGGAGCTTTGCTAGCTTAGGGTCCGCAAATACTGCTGCAGACGAGGAGTGATTGGAAAGTACCACACAACTTTTCGAGGAGCTTTCTTCCTCTTCTAGTATCGAGTGACGCCGCACACCGGACATATGGTAGACTCCGCGTGCTCGTCCCGATAAATGATGCAATTGTTCATGCACACATGGTATTTCGTGTGCGGTAAATCCAGAGGACACACAAGTTTCTTTGCCTCCTCGAAACTGGTCAGGCACTTGTTCCCCTTGGGAATACGTTCGTGCCAGAATGACATGTTCTCGTCGAAACATGCGTCAGTCATTTTGTGTTTTACCTTCATCTCCAGAGCCATGAGAGTTACTTTCAGGTGGATATCCTTGGGCCTGCATCCTTCATACAATGGAGTAACCGCGTCTATCTCCAGTTGATCCAGCATGGCTTTCTCTCGGGCGGCAGCTCTTGCGTTATCCGTCTGCTTGAGAAGCAGCTCTTGAATACGAGGGTCCTGCACCCAGCCCATCGATGGTCCATCGTCGTCTGCTCCGGCATCTTCATCTTCATGATCATGCTCTTCGTCTGCTCCAGCATCTTCCTCATCATCATGTCCGGCATCTTCTACATGATGACTATGCACTGCATCTACTTCGTGATCATGTCCTGGAGATTCTTCGTCTTCTCGCCCGCCCTCGCCGCGGTTGTCTTGCTGCCCTTCCTCATTTCTTGCCCGGCCCCCATGGACGACTTCATAATCATCTTCATCACCTTGCCACCGATAGCCATCCATGAAACCACGCAAAAGCAGGTGGTCCCGCACCTGTACAGAATCCGGGTCCATAAGGCTCCTTAGCTTGCATCTTCGACACGGACATCTTATCTCCGTCTCGTTCTTACACCCCGTTTGTAACTTAACATATTTGTACTCCGACTCTTGCCATTTCCGGCTTTAAGTTGAGATTCGTGGTTGGGTTCTTGTCTTTGTTTTGCATTTTGTGCATGTCATGCATTTCATATCATGCCATCATGTGCATCTCATAGGCATACGTGTTCGTCTCATGCATCCGAGGATTTTCCCCGTTGTCCATTTTGCAATCTGACACTCCTACGTCCTCCGACATCCCCCTTTTGTCTCGTTTCGTGAGCGGGTGTTAAACATTCCCGGAATGGAACGAGATTTGCCAAGCGTCCTTGGTACACCTCCGGTAGACCGCCTGTCAAGTTTCGTGCCATTTGGACTCCATTTGATACTCCAACGGTTAACCGGGGAATCGTAAAGGCCTCATGTGTGTTGCAGCCCAACACCCCTCCAAAGTGGCCCAATAACCCTTCCAAACCACTCCGATGCCCTCCGCCGTTGGATCACGATCGCGTGGGCAAACACTGCACCTCATTTGGACACCCCTACCACCTCCTACCTATAAATATGTGATCCTCTCCATTTTTCTCGCGTAGATGAAACCCTAGCGAAACTCCCTCCGCGCTGTCGGACATGTTCGGCCATCGCCGGACGAAACTGCCACCGCACCCGCACCACTCCTGCGCTGCCGCATGTCCACCGCCGCCTTCCGCGCCGCCGGCCCCCACAGACACGCGCATCCGCCGCCCGACCGCCGCTCTCGTCCGCCTACGCCCGCGCGCCCCGCCGCCGTCCACCCTCGACTCCGCCCTGCCGGTCGCCGCCTCCGCCGAACGCGCCCCACCGCCGCCACACCGGAGCTCCTCGCCAGCAGCCGCTCCCCGCTCCTCCTCCCCAGCTCCGCGGCGCGTCACGGCGCGCCTGCGACGGATCCCCGCTCAAGCGCTCCGGCGACCCCATCCTCCACTCCGGGCGCCATCCTCTCCGTCCCTGACGTCCTGCGGTGACGACCTCCGGCCACCTCCGATGATCCTCGATCCGCGAGCTCAACGAACCCTAGATTTGGAGGTCCAAAATTCTCTCTAAGTCCTTTTCTGCTACAATTTCAGGCCCTGTTCATAATGCCATAACTCCTCATCCGTAGATCCGTTTTGCATGCATGATATATCAAAATGTTCATCCTGATGTGCTCTTCATTTTGTTCCATTGTGACATGCTTGTTTGAGTCCATCTTGATGGCAAAATCTCCGATGCAAACGTGCTATAAAATGTTAGGTGCTGATTCTTAGGAGAGTATGAGCATTTGTCACTTTTGCTACAATTGTTGTGCGATGCATATGGGCACGTGCTCTACATGTGTTTTGGGCTATGCCATGCCATCTTTACAGGGGTGTATGCCATGTATTTTTGTGATCAATGTGGTGACTAGCACAAGCATGCAAAGTAGTTCTCGTGATATTGCTGATTTCAGGGACTTAGAATTTTACTAAGTCGTTGCTCTGTTGTTATTTTTATGCCATGTATCCATGATGCTACAGTGTGATCCATGCTTGTTCTGAATATCTTCACTAAGGATGATTTTGACATATGGTTATGCTCTATCCATCCATGCCCCTATTTGCATTTATGGAGTACCGTAGCATGAATTAATCTTGCTCTACTATTGTTATAAAATGTTCCTGGCAGATTGTTTACATGTTAATCAATTTTGCCAAGGTTGTTGTAGTTGATCCATGCATGATATGAACTTGTTCTTGCCATCGTTGGCTTCATGAACATGCCATCTTGTTGTAGATATGCTTATCTTGTCATGCAATGCCTTGTGTTGAGTGAATCGAGCTCGGAAAGATGCCTTTATAATTCTGTTTATGCCATGCTCAGTTTTCTGCTAAGTTTGAATCTGTTAACGAAACTTGCTGTGTTTACATGGGTGCCATCATATCTTCTGATCCTGTTTGGCTTAGGGTCAATAAGGGACTTTTGTGCTATGCTTTGATTAGATTCATGCCATGCCTTGTATTGTTATTATCTGATCCTGTAGCATGTTGTTTTCTTGCTCTAAACATTGCTTCCTGTTGTTAATTCCTGGCATGTTGTTATTTTCACTAAGTCTGTGATGCTGTTATCTTTTGCCCTTTTGCCACGCTTGTTTGAACCTGCTATTGTGTGATTTAGCCGTAGCTCAGTGTTCATCTTTTTTCAAGCATCTTGAGTAGATCAATGCCACATGCTTTGTTTCTATGTTGGAGTGCAGTAGCTTAGTTTCTTGTTGCATTTTAGATGGCATCATGCTGTTAATCGCAGAATTGTGCCATTCTTGTTTTGCTTGCCATTTGCAATCCGTGCATCCGATTCCGGTGATCTTTATATCTATTTCGATCGAAATCAACTCATCTGTCCAGCGGCGCAATTGGTTTGCCAATTTGATGCCTGGTTCATTCTTTCCCTTCCGAAGCACGCATATGCTTTGCATATCACATCCCGCATATCATGCCATGCTTTGCATCATGTTGCTTGCACATTCCACCGTGGTTGATTGTTGTTTCCTTTGCTTGTGTTCTTGCCTTGGGTAGAACTGGGAGACGAATACGTGATCAAGTAACCCATTGAGTACACTTCCGAGGATCAAGCTTTCGTCAACTCGGAGAACTTTGCAGGCAAGATGACCATACCCTCAAAATCACTTCTATCTTTGATTGCTAGTTCTTCGCTCTACTGTTATGCCGCGATACCTACCACATGCTTTATCATGCATCCCATATTGCCATGTCAAGCCTCTAACCCACCTTTCCTAGCAAACCGTTGTTTGGCTATGTTACCGCTTTGCTCAGCCCCTTTTATAGCGTTGCTAGTTGCAGGTGAAGATGGAGTTTGTTCCATGTTTGGAACATGGTTATTGTTGGGATATGATTAATATTTATTGTTTACTTTAATGCATCTATATACTTGGTAAAGGGTGGAAGGCTCGGCCTTATGCCCGGTGTTTTGTTCCACTCTTGCCGCCCTAGTTTCCGTCATACCGGTGTTATGTTCCTTGATTTTGCGTTCCTTACGCGGTTGGGTGATTATGGGAACCCCTTGACAGTTCGCCTTGAACGAAACTCCTCCAGCAAGGCCCAACCTTGGTTTTACCTTTTGCCACCTAAGCCTTTTTTCCCTTGGGTTCCGCGGACTCAAGGGTCACCTTTATTTTAAACCCCCGGGCCAGTGCTCCTCTGGGTGTTGGTCCAAACTAGAGCACCGTGCAGGGCCGTCCCTTGGCAACTTGGGTTATGTTGGTTCATGTACGCTTAGCTTATCCGGTGTGCCCTGAGAACGAGATATGTGCATCTCCTATCAGGATTTGTCGGCACAGCGGGTGGTCTTGCTGGTCCGGTTTTACCATTGTCAAAATGTCTTGTAACCGGGATTCCGAGTCTGATCGGGTCTTCCTGGGAGAAGGAATATCCTTCATTGACCGTGAGAGCTTGTGATGGGCTAAGTTGGCACAACCCTGTAGGGTTTTGAACTTTCGAAAGCCGTGCCCGCGGTTATGGGAAGATGGGAATTTGTTAATGCCCGGTTGTAGAAAACTTGAAACTTAAATTAATTAAAATGAATCAACCGCGTGTGTAACCGTGATGGTCTCTTTTCGGCGGAGTCCGGGAAGAGAACACGGCTCGTGTTATGCTTGAACGTATGTAGCTTCAGGATCACTTCTTGATCATTTTAGCTTCTCGACCGTGCTTTGCCTCTCTTCTCGCTCTCCTTTGTGTAAGTTAGACACCATATATGCTAGTGCTCGCTGCAGCTCCACCTCACTACCTTTTTCTACCCATAAGCTTAAATAGTCTTGATCGCGAGGGTGTGAGATTGCTGAGTGCTCGTGACTCACAGATTACTTCCAAACAGATGCAGGTGTTGATGATGCCAGTGTAGGGGACGCGACCGAACTCAAGTGGAAGTTTGATGAGGATTCGGGATGTTACAATGTGTCTTTTCCGGACGATCAGTAGAGGAGCCCAGTTGGGGCGATTGGGGATCTAGCATTTGGGGTTGTCTTTCTTTATTTGGTTCCGTAGTCGGACCTTGATTATATTATGGATGATGTAATGCTATATTTATGTATTCTGTGAAGTGGCTATTGTAAGCCAAATCTTTATCCCTTCCTCATTCAGTATGTGGGATGTGTAAAGATTACCCCACTTGCGACAGGCCTATCATGCGGTTATGCTTCTAAGTCGTGCCTCGACATGTGGGAGATATAGCCGCATCGTGGGTGTTACAAGTTGGTATGAGACGTATCACTCAGTTTCATCTCAAGACCATTTGCATCAAAGCATGAGTTGGCTTTCCAAGTTTTGCCTAGTCCGTTAGCAGTTGTCTCACCGAGTAAACACATGAATGCTAAGTCCATGGTTCCGGATGTGTCTATCAAGATGGGCGACTATAAGTTTCTGTCTTCTCCTATTGTTCTTGGTGACTCAGATATATTGATCTAATTCTTGGCATGGACTAGCTTTCTAAGCACAAGGCTCAGCTTGATTGTGTTGCCAGGCAGATTCAATTGACACACTCGTCTGAGGATGTGATCATCTATGCAACTCGTGATGATACCATTCGACTGTTTTCTCTCAATGAGAAGGGAGAGTTGAATACCATCTCTCAGATTCCAGTTGTTTGTGAATATCAAGACGTCTTCCCAGAAGAGCTTCCAGGAATGCCTCCTCACCGGCCAGTTGAATTCGTCATCGATCTTGAGCCTGGCCCGGAACCTGTTTGCAAACGTCCTTACAAGCTTGGACCGGAAGAGTTGAAGGAGCTGAAGAAACAACTCGATGAACAAGAGTGTATATGTATAATTCGACCGAGTTTTTCTCCATGGGGTTGTGGTGTTGTTTTTTTCAAGAAGAAGGATGGCACGGACCGACTTTGTGTCGGCTACCGTCCATTGAACAAGAAAACAATAAAGAACAAGTACCCACTTCCCAACATCAATGAGCTTTTCGAGCAACTCAAGGGTGCCAAAGGATTCTCCAAGCTTGACCTCCGTATGGGTTATCATCAGATTCGCATTGTGAACAAGATATCCCCAAGACAACATTCAGAACAAGCTATGGTTCTTATGAATATACTGCCATGTCTTTCGGCCTTGTCAATGCTCCTCAAACGTTCTCTCGCATGATGAACTTCATCTTCAACCCTTACACAAATGATTTCATCTTGGTATATCTCGATGATATATTGGTCTTTTCCAAGAACAAGGAGGATCATGCCAAGCACTTGAGATTGGTACTCGACAAACTCAGAGAACATCAGTTCTATGCGAAGTTTTCAAAGTGTGAGTTTTGGCTCGATGAGGTTCTCTACATTGGCCATATCATTTCCTCCAAGGGCATAGCTGTTAATCCTGAGAAGGTGTCTACAATTGTGAATTGGGAACCGCCTCAGAATGTGAAGCAGCTCCGCAGCTTTCTTTGGCTTGCAAGCTATTGTCGAAGATTCATTGAGAATTTCTCTAAGAATGCAAAGCCTCTTTCTAACCTCCTCCAGAAGCATGTGATGTATGTCTGGACGCCTGAATGTGACGTGGCTTTCAGCACCCTGAAAGAGAAGTTAGTCACATCTCCTGTTTTGACTCCTCCTGATGAATCCAAACCATTCGAAGTTTTCTGTGATGCCTCCCTGCAAGGTCTTGGTGCTGTGTTAATGTGACACCCGGATATTTAAGCTACAGTAACCCTATGATGACGATGCCACGTCACCTCCGTTACTGTTTCTAATTCTGCGTTAGTTTAAAACAATTCAAATTAAAGTCAAACGATAAAAGTTTTCAAACATTAAAACTAAAATGTTCAAATCGTGCCAAACAATGCGTAGGTAATTATGGTGAAGAAACCACACTATCAAAAATTGTTTAACTGTTCAAGATAAATAAAACTCTAGGTAAAGGAATTAATTAAATGCCTTTTGTATTATATAAAATTCTAAACTATTTTGTTCTAGGTAAAACCTTTTGTGATAGTGGGTTTAGTGGAAATGCTAAATTGGCAGTTGAAATTATATTTTTACAAGCTTAAAATAAATTGAAAAGTCAAAAGGAAACAAAAAAATAGAAAAGAATAATAACTAAAAAAACAGAAGAAGGAAACGAACCCCCTGGGCCAACCGACCTAACAGGCCGGCCCAGTCGGCCACCAGGCCAGCTAGCCCCCCCCCACACACCTTAACCCAACTCCCCCGTGACCTAACCTACCCACGCCCCCAGTCACCCCATGCTGCGGCGGCCCCAGCTGCTGATCTGTTGTTGGCGCCGCTGTGCTGCCGTGCTGGGCTCGGCCCCCCGGCTCCGTTCTGCTCCACTCGGCAGGCGGAGCTCTCTGCTCCGCCCGTTAGCCCGCGCGCCCATGCCCACTAGGACCCCCTGGCCCTATGACAAGTCGGGGCACCCCATGTAATGTTAAAAAAAGAAAATAATTAAAATAATAATAAATTTAACTAATTAATTAATTAACTTAATTAATTAACCTAATTAATTAACTTAATTAATCCTGTTTAATTAACCTAATTACCTAGTTAACTTAATTAACTAAACAGTCAATGACATCCGGGACCCACACGTCAGTTTGACCTAGTCAACGCCCTGTTGACTGCAATCATCATGATGACATCAGCAAACACTATTCTGGATAATGTTGATTTAAAATATTTTAAATAAATCCTAAAAATGATTTAAATCTTTTAAAATGAATATAAAATAAACCGTAGCTCGGATGGAAAAACTTTGCACATGAAAGTTGCTCAGAATGTCGAGACGAATCCGGATACGCAGCCCGTTCGTCGGCCATGCATCCCTAGCATAGCGAACATGTAACTTTCCCCCTCTGACTCATTTGTCCGAAAACGCGAAACACCGGGGATATTTTCCTAGATGTTTCCCCCCTTCACCGATATCACCTCATACCGCGTTAGGGCACCCCTAGCACCGCTACTTGTCATGTCATGCATCGCTATGCATCTGTTTGCATTATATTCATTGTTGCTTCCCCCTCTTCTCTCCGATAGACTACGAGACTGACGCCACTGCTGGTGCCCCGATCAACTATGCTGTTGACGACCCCTCTTTCTCGCCAGAGCAACCAGGCAAGCCCCCCCTGATCACCAGATATTGCCTCCTCTTCTCTCTACTTCTTGCATTAGAGTAGTGTAGCAAGTTACTACTTTTTGTTAATCCTATCCTGATGCATAGCCTGTCCTTGCTACTACTGTTGTTACCTTTACATGCAATCCTAATGCTTAGTATAGGATGCTAGTTTATCATCAGTGGCCCTACATTCTTTACCGTCTGCCATGCTATACTATCGGGCTGTGATCACTCGGGAGGTGATCACGGGTATATACTATATACTTTATACATGATACATGTGGTGACTAAAGTCGGGTCGGGTCATAGAGTACCCGCGAGTGATTCACGGATTGGGGGTTGAAAGGACCTTTGTCCCGACGGCCCTCTGTGTGGATCTTTGTGGCAGAGTGACATGGTAGGTTGAGACCGCCTAGGAGAGAGGTGAGCCTGGCCCTGGTCGGCATCTGCGGTTATTTGAAAATAACACGCTTAACGAGATCTTGGTATTTGATCCGAGTCTTGCCACTGGCCTATATGCACTAACCAACTACGCGGGAACAGTTATGGGCCCTCAATGTCGTGGTATCAGCCGAAGCCTTCATGATGTCAGCGACTGAGCGGCGCGCGCCGGGTTGGACCGCGTAACGTAACTTCCTTTGTAGTGGAGGTTGCTAGGTCTGCTCTTCGGCCGCCCATGCAACATGCAGGTGTGCAATGGGCGATGGGCCCAGACCCCTACGCCATAGGACTTAGACCGGCGTGCTGACCTCTCTGTTGTGCCTAGGTAGGGCTGCGACGTGTTGATCTTCCAAGGCCGGGCATGACCCAGAAAAGTGTGTCCGGACAAAGGGGATCGAGCGTGTTGGGAAATGTGGTGCACCCCTGCAGGGAAGTTAAACTATTCGAATAGCCGTGATCTTCGGTAACAGGATGACTTGGAGTTGTACCTTGACCTTATGACAAATAGAACCGGAAACTTAATAAAACACACCCTTCCATGTGCCAGATACAACCGGTGATCGCTCTCCCACAGGGCCACGAGGGGAGGATCACCGGGTAGGGCTATGCAATGCGATGTTACTTGGTGAACTTACCATCTACTCTCTTCTACATGCTGTAAGATGGAGGTGGCCAGAAGCGTAGTCTTCGACAGGACTAGCTACCCCTCTCTCATTCCGGCATTCTCTAGTTCAGTCCACATTTGATACCCTTATTCCATTTGATACCAATGCATACATATGTAGTGTAGCTCCTTGCTTGCGAGTACTTTGGATGAGTACTCACGGTTGCTTTACTCCCCCCTTTTCCCCCTTCCTCTATTCGATTGCCGCAACCAGATGATGGAGTCCAGGAGCAAGATGATCCCGAGGATGTTTCTACATGGAGTTCAACTACAAGGAGTAGTTAGGAGGTCCCAGGCAGGAGGCCTTGCCTTTTCGATCGTTGCTAATCTTGTGCTAGCCTTCTTAAGGAAAACTTGTTTAACTTATGTCTGTACTCAGATATTATTGCTTCCGCTGACACGTCTATGATCGAGTTCTTGTATTCGAGCCCTCGAGGCCCCTGGCTTGTAATATGATGCTTGTATGACTTATTTTTATTTGTAGAGTTGTGTTGTGATATCTTCCCGCGAGTCCCTGATCTTGATCGTACACGTTTGCGTGTATGATTAGTGTACGGTCAAATCGGGGGCGTCATAGTTAATGCAAGAGAAGAAAGTTGTGGCCTATACCTCTCGCTAGTTGAAGCCCAGTGAAAAGAACTACCCCACTCATGACCTCGAGTTGGCGGTAGTTGTTCATGCTCTTTTAACTTGGAGACATCTCTTGTTGGGAAGGAAAGTGGACATCTTCACTGATCATAAGAGCCTTAAGTACATCTTCACTCAACCCAACCTCAACCTCAGACAGACTCGTTGGGTCGAAATGATTCAAGAGCATAATCCGAGTATTGAATATACTCCAGGCAAGGCCAATGTCATTGCAGATGCATTGAGCAGGAAGGCTTACTGCAACAGTTTGATTCTCATGCCCTTCCAACCAGACCTTTGTGAAGCTTTCCGCAAACTTAATCTCCAAGTTGTTACTCAAGGTTTTCTTGCCAACCTCCAAGTCTCTCCTACTTTGGAAGATCAAATTCGTGAGGCACAACTACTTGATGTAGTGGTGAAGAAGGTGAAAAATGGGATTGCCAAGAGCCAACCCAAGTACAAGTGCTATCGCCTTGATGACAAAGATACTTTATTCTTCGAGGATTGAATTGTTGTTCCTAAAGGTGACCTTCATAAAGTCATTATGAATGAGGTTCACAATTCCCTTCTATCCATTCAGCCTGGAAGTACGAAGATGTACCATGACCTCAAGCAGTCATATTGGTGAACTCAAATGAAGCGCGAAATTGCTCAGTTTGTGAATGAATGTGATGTCTGCAGAAGAGTGAAAGCAGAACACCAACGACCAGCTGGTCTCCTTCAACCTCTTGCCATTCCAGAATGGAAGTTTGACCATATTGAGATGGACTTGGTGACTGGATTTCCCAAGTCCAAGTGTGGAAATGATGCTATCTTCGTTCTCATAGACAAGCTTACAAAAGTGGCTCATTTTCGTCCTATCAAAGAATCTATCACAGCAGCTCAGTTGACAGAGATATATACCTCAAGGATTGTCTCCTTGCACGGCATTCTACAGTTGATATCTTCAGATCATGGAAGCATCTTTACTTCTAAGTTCTAGGATTCCTTCCAGAAGGCCATGGGCACCAACATTCGCTTCAGCACAACCTTCCATCCTCAAACTAGTGGACAAATCGAGTGAGTCAATCAAATTCTTGAAGATATGCTCGGGGCTTATGTCATTTCCTTCGGTATGATGTGGGACGATTGTCTTCCATATGCCAAGTTCTCCTACAACAACAGCTTCCAAGCAAGTTCGGGCAAGGCCCCATTCAAGATTCTCTATGGCATAAAGTGTTATACTCCTCTTAATTGGTCAGATTATGGTGAACGCCAACTTCTTGGCAATGACTTAATCACAGAAGCTGAAGAAATGTGCAAAGTCATCCATGAAAATCTCAAAGCCAGCAATCGCGCCAGAAGAGTTACTATGATAGCAAGCATCGTGACTTGGCTTTCGAGATCGGAGACCATGTCTACCTCCGCATCTGTCCAATGAAAGGTACTTGTTGCTTCGGTATCAAAGGGAAGATTGCTCCTAGATAAGTAGGACCTTGCAAGATCATTGGCAAAAGAGGCGATCTCGCCTATCAACTTGAGCTTTCATCCAACTTCGCAAACGTGGACGACGTGTTTCACGTGTCACAGCTTCGCAAGTGTTTCAAGACTCCTGACCGCACCATCAACTTTGAAGAGATTGATCTCCAAGAAGACATATCTTATCATGAGCATCCCGATGCTATTCTTGAAGAAACCGAGCGCAAGACTCGCAACAAGTCAATCAAATTCCTAAAAGTGAAGTGGTCACATCATTCCGACCGAGAAGCCACCTGGGAACGCGAGGACCACCTCCGTTCTGAATATCCGTAGTTCTTTCAGTCCTAGATCTCGGGACGAGATCCTTTTGTAGTGGTGGAGTGTTGTAACACCCCAGATGTAACTTACCATATTTGTACTCCGACTCTTGCCATTTAGAGCTTTAAGTTATGAGATTCATGGTGGGGTTCTTGTCTTTGTTTTGCATTTTGTTCATGTCATGCATTTCATATCATGCCATCATGTGCATCCGAGCATTTTCCCCGTTATCCGTTTTGCAATCCGACACTCCTACGTCCTCCGGCGTCCCCCTTTTGTCCCATTTCGTGAGCGAGTGTTAAACATTCTCGAAATGGAACGAGATTTTCCAAGCGGCCTTGGTACACCACCGGTAGACCACCTGTCAACTTTCGTGCCATTTGGAGTCCGTTTGATACTCCAACAGTTAACCGGGGAACCGTAAAGGCCTCGTGTGTGTTGCAGCCCAACACCCCTCCAAAGTGGCCCAATAACCCTTCCAAACCACTCACATGCCCGCCACCATCGGATCACGATGGCGTGGGCGAAAACTGCACCTCATTTGGACACTCTTACCACCTCCCACATATAAATATGTGATCCTCTCCGTTTTTCTCGCGCAGATGAAACCCTGGCAAAACTCCCTCCATGCCGCCGGACATGTCCGGCCATCGCCGGAAGAAACCGCCACAGCACGTGCAGCACTCCTGCGTTGCCACGCGTCCACCCGCCACCTTCCGTGCTGCCGGGCCGCCGGCCCATCGCCGGCCCCGGCAGGCCCGCAGGCCCGCGCGTCTGCAGCCCCGGCCCCCGCTCTCCTCCGCCTGCGCCCACGCGCCCCCGGCGCTGTCCGCCCTCGACTCCGCTGCGCCGGTCGCCGCCTCCGCCGAGCGTGCCCTGCCACCGCCGCACCGGAGCTCCTCGCCGGCAGCCGCTCCCATCTCCTCCTCGACAGCGCCGCAGCGCGTCACGGAGCAGCTCCGCCGGATCCGCCACCCAAGCGCTCCGGCGACCCCCTCCTCCGCTCTGGGCGCCGTCCTCTCCCTCCCTGACGTTCTCCGGCAACGATCTCCGGCCGCCTAAGATGATCGTCGATCCGCGAGCTCGACGAACCCTAGATCTGGAGTTCCAAAATTCTCTCTAAGTCCTTTTTTGCTACAATTTCAGGCCCTATTCATCATGCCATAACTCATCATCCGTAGATCCGTTTTGCATGCATGATATATCAAAATGTTCATCTTGATGTGCTCTTCACTTTGTTCCATTATGACATGCCTTTTTGAATCCATCTTGATGCCCAAATGTCTGATGCAAGAGTGCTATAAAATGTTAGGTGCTGATACTTAGCAGAGTATGAGCATTTGTCATTTTTGCTACAATTGTTGTGTGATGCATATGGGCATGAGCTCTACATGTGCTTTGGGCTATGCCATGCCATATTTACAGGGGTGTATGCCATGTATTTTTTTCATCAATGTGGCGACTAGCACAAGCATGCAAAGTAGCTCTCGTGATATTGCTGATTTCAGGGACTTAGAATTTTACTAAGTCATTGCTCTGCTATTATTTTTATGCCATATATCCATGATGCTACAGAGTGATCCATGCTTGTTTCGAGTATCTTCAGTAAGGATGATTTTGACATATGGTTATGCTCTATCCATCCATGCCCCTGTTTGCATTTATGGAGTACCCTAGCACTACTTAATCTTGCTCGACTTTTGCTATAAAATGTTCCTGGCAGATTGTTTACATGTTAATCAATTTTGCCAAGGTTGTTGTAGTTGATCCATGCATGATATTAACTTGTCCTTGCCATCGTGAGCTTCATGAACATGCCATGTTGTTGTAGATATGCTTATCTTGTCATGCAATGCCTTGTGTTGAGTGAATCGAGCTCGCAAAGATGTCTTTATAATTCTGTTTATTCCATGCTCAGTTTTCTGCTAAGCCAGAATCTGTTAACGAAACTTGTTGTGTCTACATGGGTGTCGTCATATCTTCTGATCCTTTTTGGCTTAGGGTCAGTAAGGGACTTTTGTGCTATGCTTTGAGTAGATTCATGCCATGCCTTTTATTGCTATGATCTAATCCCGTAGCATGTTGTTTCTTGCTCTAAACATTGCTTCCTGATGTTAATTCCTGACATGTTATTTTCACTAAGTCTGTGATGGTGATATCTTTTGCACTTTTGCCATGCTTGTTTGGACCTGCTATTGTGTGATTTAGTCGTAGCTCAGTATTCATCTTCTGTCAAGCATCTTGAGTAGATCACGGCCATGTGCTTCGTCGCTGTGTTGGTGTACAGTAGCTTAGTTTCATCTTGCATTCTAGATGGCATCATGTTGTTAATCGCAGAATTGTGCCATTCTTGTTTTGCTTGCCATTTGCAAACCGTGCATCCGATTCCGGTGATCTTTATATCGATTTTGACCGAAATCAATTCATCTTTCCAGCGGCGCACTTGGTTTGCCAAGTTGATGCCTGGTTCATTCTTTCCCTTCCGAAGCACGCATATGCATTGCATATCACATCCCGCATATCATGCCATGCTTTTGCATCATGTTGCTTGCGCATTGCACCATGGTTGATTGTTATTGCCTTGTGTAGAGACGGGAGATGAATACATGATCGAGGAACCCATTGAGTACGCTTACGAGGATCAAGCTTTCGTCAACTCGGAGATCTTTGCAGGCAAGATGACCATACCCTCAAAATCACTTCTATCTTTGCTTGTGTAACACCCCGGATATGATTTTCCCATTTTGTACTCCAACTCTTGCCGTTTCCGGCGTTAAGTTATTTTATTTTCTTGGGTTCGGGTTTTTGTCTCCGTGTGTTGTTGTCGTTGTCATGCATCTCATATCATGTCATCATGTGCATTGCATTTGCATACGTGTTCATCTCATGCATTCGAGCATTTTCCCCGTTGTCCGTTTTGCATTCCGGCGCTTCGTTCTCCTCTGCTGGTCATTTTTAGCTTTCTTTGGTGTGTGGGGATTAAACATTTCCGGATTGGACCGAGACTTGCCAAACGGCCTTGGTTTACTACCGGTAGACCGCCTGTCAAGTTTCGTACCATTTAGACTTCGTTTGATACTCCAACGGTTAACCGAGGGACTGAAAAGGCCTCGTGTGTGTTGCAGCCCAATACCCCTCCAATTTAGCCCAAAACCCACCTAAAGCCTCCCCATCATCTAGATCGTTCGATCACGATCGCATGGCCGAAAACCGCACCTCATTTGGACTCTCCTAGCTCCCTCTACCTATAAATATAGCCTCCTCCCCGAAAATTTCGGATCAAGTCGACCCTAACCCTAGCTCCCCGCTCCTCTCCGCGCGCCGGACGTGTCCGCAGGCGTCGGACAACGTCCGCCGCCGCCCGCACCCTCTCAGTGACCGCCACCTGTCCCTGTCCCGCCGCTCCACCGCGCGGCCCGGCGAGCCCGCGGGAGGCCCGCCCGAGCCACCCACCGGGCCAGTGGCGCCGCCCCGCGCTGCCTCGTCCCTTCGCCGCCCGGCCATCGCCTTCCCGTGCCCGACGCCCCTCCTCTCACTGGCGGGATCCAACTCCGGCGAGCTCCCTCGTCGCAGCACCACCGCGGCCGCCTTCGACGCTGACGCCGTGCCGCCCCGCCGCCCCGCCGCCTAGCTCCTCCACGCCAAGTTTCGGCCGGCCACCTCGGCTTCCTCTCCGGCGAGAAACTCCAGCGACCTTGGGAAGCGTGTAGATCTGGATCTCGTCCGGTTGACTTTCTCCTGAAACCCTAGTTCATGTGGCCATCTTCATCATGCTATAAATTTGCATCCGCAGCTCCGATTTGGGCATATAGCATATCAAAATGTTCATCTCAGAGAGTACATCATTCCATTTCATTGCATCATTTTCATTTGAGTTCGTCTTGATGCCCGAAATGTTGTTAGAAGGAGGCTACTTGAGATAATTATCAGATTTGCTACTCCATTTAGGTATTTGTCATTTTTGCCATGATTATTGTGTGCATGATATGCCCATGAGTTCTACATATGTTTTGTTAAGGGTTTTGCCATCTTTCCAGAGGTGCAACCCATGTATTTTTGTGATGTGTGTGGTGACTAGCACGAGCTTGCAAAGTGAGGCACTTGGTAATGCTGATTTTAGGGACTTAGCATTTCCACTAAGTCCTTGACCTGTTTATCTCATATGGCCTTATGTTCATGTTGTTTCCTAGTGATCCGTGCCTCTTTTGAGTATGATCAGTAAGGATGTTTTGTTTATCTTGTAGTGCTCTATCCATCCATGTCTTTGTTTGAAATTATGGAGCACCCTAGCTTGAGTCAATCGGGCTCTACTTTTGCTACTTCGTGAATCTGGGCAGATTGTCTACTCGTTAGCGGTTTTGCCGATGATGGTGTAGTTGATCCGTGCATGCTATGCTATTGTTCTTGCCATGTCTAGCTGGCATTTTGTGTATTCTTGATGGGTGTATTCTTAGATTATCATGACTTGCTCCGTAGTGAGTGCATCGAGCTCGTAAACATGCCTACTTGATATCAGTTTTTAGCATGCTCCAGTTTTCACTAAGTCTGAGATCTGATTATGTTTTTGCCATGTTCACAAGCTTGCAATTGTATTTTCTGATCCCTTTTGGCTCAAGGTCACTAAGGGACTTTTGTTAATCTCTTTGAGTAGCTCCATGCCATGCTTTACTTTGCCATGTTCATGTCCAGTAGCATGTAGTTTTGTTGCTCCGAAGAGTGCTACCTGATCTGAAATTCCAGACAAGTGTTAATTTCACTAAGTCTGAAATCTGTTTACCATATGCATTTTTGCCATGCTTGTTTGAACCTGTTAAGGGATGATTTGGCCGTAGCTCAGTGCTAGACTTTTGTCAAGCATCTTGATTACATCCCTGCCATGTATTTTGATGCCATGTTTGGATGCTGTAGCATGTTCATCTCATTGCATTTAGGTGATTACTTTCTGTAAATCGCAGACCGGTGTCATATTTGAATCGCTTGCCATTTCCAAACCGTAACTCCGATTCCGGCGTTCTTTATATCGTTTTCAAGTGATTTAATCTCATCTTTCCAGTGGCACACTTGGTTTTCCATGTTGAGGCCAGGTTCTTGCATTTCCTGTCAAATCTTGCATATGCATCTCGCATCACATCCCGCATAGCATACCATCTTTGCATCATGTTGTTTGAGTTGTGCATGTGGTTGATTGTGTCCTTGTTGCTTGTTTGTCTTGTTTGGGTAGAGGCGGGAGACGAGTTCGCTAACGAGGAGCTCGTTGAGTTTGCTTTCAAGGATCCAGTCAACTCTGACAGCTGTGTGCAGGCAAGATGATCATACCCTTGAAATCACTACTATCTTTGCTATGCTAGATTGCTCACTCTTTTGCTATGCCAATGCTACGATGCCTACCACTTGATTTCAAGCCTCCCAAATTGCCATGTCAAACCTCTAACCCACCATGTCCTAGCAAACCATTGATTGGCTATGTTACCGCTTTGCTCAGCCCCTCTTATAGTGTTGCTAGTTGCAGGTGAAGATTGGAGGTCGTTCCTTGTTGGAACATTTATTTACTTGTTGGGATATCATTATATTATCTTGTTATCTTAATGCATCTATATACTCGGTAAAGGGTGGAAGGCTCGGCCTCTTGCCTAGTGTTTTGTTCCACTCTTGCCACCCTAGTTTCCGTCATATCGGTGTTATGTTCCCGGATTTTGCGTTCCTTACACGGCTGGGTTATAATGGGAGCCCCTTGATAGTTCGCCTTGATTAAAGCTTTTCCAGCAATGCCCAACCTTGGTTTTACCATTTGCCACCTAGCCTCTTTTTCCCCGAGGGTCATCTTATTTAAACCCCCCCCCCCCGGGCCAGTGCTCCTCTGGGTGTTGGTCCAAACCGAGTAGAATGCGGGGCCACCTCGGGGCAACTTGAGGGTTGGTTTTACTCGTAGGATGTCTCATCTGAGTGTGCCCTGAGAGCGAGATTTGTGCAGCTCCTATAGGGATTTGTCGGCACATTCGGGCGGTGTTGCTGGTCTTGTTTTAACCTGTCGAAGTGTCTTGAAGAACCGAGGTACCGAGTCTGATCGGAACGTCTCGGGAGGAGGTCTATTCCTTCGTTGACTGTGAGAGCTTGTCATGGGCTAAGTTGGGACTCCCCTGCAGGGATTTGAACTTTCGAAAGCCATGCCCGCGGTTATGGGTAGATGGGAATTTGTTAATGTCCGGTTGTAGATAACTTGAACCTTAACTTAACTAAAATGAATCAACTGAGTGTGTTACCGTGATGGCCTCTTCTCGGCGGAGTCCGGGAAGTGAACACGGTGTTGGAGTAATGTTTGCGCAGGTTGCTCTCTAGTTTCTCGCTCGCTCTTTGCCTCCTCTTCTCGCTCTCTTTTGCGAACAGGATAGCCACCATATTTGCTAGTCGCTTGCTGCAGCTCCACATATATTTTACCTTGCCTTACCTATAAGCTTAAATAGTCATGATCGCGAGGGTGCGAGATTGCTGAGTCCCTGTGGCTCATAGATTACTATTATACCAGATGCAGGGCCTGATGATTCCGCTCCAGGTGACGCGCTTGAGCTCAAGTGGGAGTTCGATGAGGACTCTCAACGATACTATGTTTCCTTTCCTGATGATCAGTAGTGGTGCCAAGTTGGGGGTGATCGGGACCGTGTCGCATGTTGGGTTATCTTTTATTTTGGCGCCGTAGTCGGGCCATGAGTGTTTGGATGATGTAATGTTATTTATGTACCTTGATTGACGTGGCGAGTGTAAGCCAACTATGTTATCTCCCCTTTTATTAATTATATTACATGGGATGTTTGTGAAGATTGCCTAACTTGCAACATATTCCTTCAATGCGATTATGCCTCTAAGTCATGCCTCGACACGTGGGAGATATAGTCGCATCGAGGGTGTTACAAGTTGGTATCAGAGCCTTCCCCGACCTTAGGAGCCCCATTGCTTGATCGTTTTTAGCGGCCGAGTTGTGTCTAGAAAAATGTTTTGAGTCATTTAGGAATTATATATCGGAGAGTTTAGGAATTCTTTTTACTTCCCAGTCTCCTCATCACTCTGGTAAGGCATCCTGACGTAGAGTTTTGACTCTTCTCTTCTCAAATTTCACTAAAAAAAATTTTAGGATCACGTGGGTATCTTGGAATCGTTCCGATGGTTTTATGACGAGAACATTGTCTTGGTGCCTCCTGTCAGGGGTTTTGTGGAAGTGTCCCGGGGAGTTGAGCTCTGAGGTGTTGTCGTCATAATTTTATCGTTGCAGTTCTGGAATACCTGAGTTTAGTACGCCGACATCGAAAATCTCTTTTATGCAGTTCGTTGGTGAGATAACCTCGACGCCACCCAGTACTGGGGCGGGAGTTCGGGAGTATCGCCATAACTTGTATAACGGATGCTTTTCGAAGGTTGAGGTAGATGGTTTCCGAAGTTTTTCTCGGTTATGTGTTGAAGGATGGATACATCTGGATGTAGGATTTGCTAGATTTGGGTGAGATATTATGCTTCCCCTGTATCCCCAACACCTGATTGCATAACCGGAAAGGTTCGGGAGTTTCATAGGTGGGAATTCTTGTAGCTCTAGTTCTTCTTCCACGGATATTTGGTTTGAGATTGGGATTTCTTACCGATTATTCGTTCTTGATCCGGACCTTGTTGATTTATTTCTCTACGTTAATTCTACATGGCTTCTCAATTTATGGATATGTGACCATTTCAAGAGGAATGCATTCGTTCATTTTGTTCGGATGTGAAGACTATATGTTGCAATTTTCATTCCGTTGGATTCAGCTTCAATATTTGTCTATCAATGTGCTAATGGATGTCAACCTCTTCAGGATGGCTCCTCCAACGCGCACGACTCCGAATCCTGATCCGCCACCACCTCCACCTCCTCTGGAGGCATGGCAAGCTGTGATGGCCGCAACCAATGCAAACACACAGTTGATCATGCAAATTCTTCAAGAGTGCAACCAAGGCAACCAAGGGAACCAAGGCAACTATCAGAATCACTCTGCTGCACTTAACCAGTTCCTTGCTAATGGGCCAAAGACTTTCAGCAATTGTGTTGAGGCAACCGATGCTGACGATTGGCTTGTGGATCTGTTCAAGCATTTCGAGGGCAGTAACGTCAGGCCTGAGGACTTTGTCAAGTTCGCTTCCTTCCAACTCAAAGATCAAGCTGCAGAATGGTTCCAGCAGTACAAGGATTCTAGAGGTGGACGTGCCATTACTTGGGATGAATTCCCTCAAGATTTCAGAGCTCACCATATCCCTCAGAGCATGGTTGAAAGCAAGCGTGAGGAATTCCGCAACCTGAAGCAAGGCTCTTTGTCTGTCTATGACTACAACAAGTTGTTCCAGAAGCTCGCCCGCTTTGCCAAGCAGGACGTACCTGATGAGAAGAGCATGATATACCAGTTCAGGGGTGGTCTCAGAGAAGAAATTGAGCTAGCTCTTGTTCTCTTCGAGCCCTTGAGATACGATGAGTTCTACAACATGGCATTGAAGCAAGAGGCCGCTCAACTGAGGTGTGATGCTTACAAGAAGCGAGTCAGAGATGCTACTCCTTACTCTACTCAAGTGGCCAAGCAGCAGAAGTATTGGCTTACTCCTCCTCTGTTCTATCAGCCGTATCAGCAGAAGAGCAAAGGTGGTAGTGGATCTTCCCACCCACCCAACCCCGGCTTTTAGAACAAGACTTCGTCTCAAGCTTCAAGATCGAGTGCTCCATTTCACCGTGCGCTTTCAGAGGTCACGTGCAACAAGTGCCAACAGAAGGGTCACTATGCCAACAAGTGTTTCAACCAGAGGCGTCTTCCTCCTCCTCCTCCTATTAGATCGGCAAGTACAGCTGTGGTCAAGCATAACCCCAAGCATGCCAAGGTCAACTTGATGAATGCAGCTCAGGCAGAGGACTCGTCAGATGTCTTCATGGGTAACCTTCCTATTAATGATATTCCAGCTAAAGTTCTTTTTGACACTGGTGCATCGCATTCTTTCTTGACATGCCCTTTTGCATTGAAGAACAATGTTGATACTGAGATCATGCCCAAAGTCATGCAAGTTGTTTCTCCCGGCAAGCTTTTGACTTCTAGTTTGGTTGCTCCCGATATCTCTACCACGTTCAGCGACTACAAGTTTCTTTCTTCTCCGGTGGTTCTTGGTAACTCGGATATTGATCTTATTCTCGGAATGGATTGGCTTTCTAAGCAGAAGGCGCATCTTGATTGTGCTGCCAGGCAGATTCAATTGACTCATTCGTCTGAGGATGTAATTATCATTGCCGCTCGGGATAATACCATCCGTCTGTTTTCTCTCAATGAGAAGGGTGAACTCGATGCTATCTCGCAGATTCCAATCGTTTGTGAATATCAAGACGTCTTTCCAGAAGAGCTTCCAGGAATGCCTCCGCACCGGCCAGTTGAATTCGTTATTGATCTTGAGCCCGGCACGGAACCAGTGTGCAAGCGTCCTTACAAGCTCGGACCAGAAGAGTTGAAGGAGCTGAAGAAGCAACTCCATATTCAAGAGAGAATGGGTCTCATCCGGCCTAGTTCTTCTCCGTGGGGTTGTGGTGTTCTTTTTGTGAAGAGGAAGGATGGAACGGACCGGCTTTGTGTTGATTACCGTCCATTGAACAAGAAGACCATTAAGAATAAATACCCACTTCCCAACATCAACGAGCTGTTCGAACAACTCAAAGTTGCCCAAGTATTCTCCAAGCTTGATCTCCGTATGGGTTATCATCAGATTCGAATCCGTGAGCAAGATATTCCCAAGACGGCTTTCAGGACAAGCTATAGTTCATATGAATACACTATCATGTCTTTCGGCCTCATCAATGCTCCTCCGACGTTCTCTCGTATGATGAACTTCATATTCAACGCCTACACCAATGACTTCGTTTTGGTCTATCTCGACGGCATTCTGGTTTTCTCGAAGAACAAGGAAGATCATGCCAAGCACTTGCGTTTGGTGCTTGATAAGCTCAGAGAACATCAGTTCTACGCCAAGTTCTCCAAGTGCGAATTTTGGCTCGATGAGGTTCTTTATCTTGGTCATATCATCTCTGCCAAGGGCATTGCCGTGAATCCTGAGTAGGTGTCTGCAATTGTGAATTTGGAACCTCCTCAGAACGTGAAGCAACTCCATAGCTTCCTCGGTCTCGCAAGCTACTGTAGAAGATTCGTTGAAAACTTTTCTAAGATCGCAAAGCCTCTCTCTAATCTTCTCCAGAAGCACGTCAAGTACTTTTGGTCTCCGGAGTGTGACATTGCTTTCAACACTTTGAAAGAGAAATTGATCACTGCTCCAGTTCTGACTCCGCCTGATGAATCCAAGCCGTACGAGGTCTTTTGTGATGCCTCTCTCCAAGTTCTTGGCACAGTATTGATGCAAGATAAGAAAGTTGTTGCTTATACCACCCGCCAGTTGAAGCCTAATGAGAAGAACTACCCCACTCATGATCTCGAGTTGGCGGCAGTTGTGCATGCTCTTTTGACTTGGAGACATCTTCTATTTGGAAGAAAAGTGGACATTTTCACTGATCACAAGAGTCTCAAGTACATCTTCACTCAGACTAATCTCAACCTCAGGCAAACTCGATGGGCCGAAATGATTCAAGAGTATAATCCGAGTATCGAGTATACTCCAGGCAAGGCCAATGTGATTACTGATGCATTGAGCAGGAAAGCTTATTGCAACAGTCTGATTCTCAAGCCTTATCAACCTGAGCTTTGTGAAGCTTTCCGCAAACTTAATCTGCAAGTTGTTCCTCAAGGTTTCCTTGCCAACCTTCAAGTCTCTCCTACCTTAGAAGACCAGATTCGCCAAGCCCAGCTTCTTGATGCTATGGTGAAAAAGGTGAAGATTGGGATTGCCAAGAGTCAACCCAAGTACAAGTGCTACCGCCTTGATGACAAGGATACTCTCTTCTTCGAGGATCGTATTATTGTACCCAAAGGTGACCTCCGTAAAGTGATCATGAACGAGGCTCACAATTCTCTCCTCTCCATCCACCCTGGGAGCACGAAGATGTATCAGGACCTCAAGCAGGCTTATTGGTGGACTCGAATGAAGCGAGAGATTGCTCAATTCATGAATGAATGTGATGTCTACAGAAGAGTGAAGGCAGAACACCAAAGGCCAGCTGGTCTCCTCCAACCTCTTGCCATTCCAGAATAGAAGTTTGACCACATTCAGATGGACTTCGTGACTGGGTTTCCAAAGTCCAAGCGTGGCAATGATGCTATATTCGTTGTCATCGACAAACTCACTAAAGTGGCTCACTTTCTGCCTATCAAAGAGTCGATCACTGCAGCTCAATTGGCGGAACTCTATACCTCTCGGATTGTCTCTCTCCACGGTATTCCACAAGTGATCTCTTCAGACCGTGGCAACATCTTTACCTCCAAGTTTTGGGATTCTTTTCAGAAGGCCATGGGCACCAACATCCGCTTCAGCACAGCTTTCCATCCTCAAACTAGCGGTCAAGTCGAGCGTGTCAACAGATTCTTGAAGATATGCTCAGGGCTTGTGTGATCTCCTTCGGCATGAAGTGGGAGGATTGTCTTCCTTATGCTGAATTCTCCTACAACAACAGTTTTCAAGCAAGTTCTGGCAAGGTCCCATTTGAAATTCTGTATGGCAGGAAGTGTCGTACCACTCTCAACTGGTCTAAAACTGGTGAATGTCAGCTTCTCGGAAATGACTTAATCACAGAGGCAGAGGAAATGTGCAAAGTCATTCGAGATAACCTCAAAGCAGCCCAATCCCGCCAGAAGAGCTACTATGATAGTAAGCACCGTGATTTGGCTTTCGAGATCGGAGATCATGTTTACCTCCGCGTCTCTCCTATGAAAGGTACTCGTCGCTTCGGTATCAAAGGGAAGCTTGCCCCTAGATACGTCGGACCTTTCAAGATTGTCAGCAAGAGAGGCGATCTCGCCTATCAACTCGAGCTTCCTTCAAACTTTGCAAATGTTCATGACGTGTTCCATGTCTCTCAGCTTCGAAAGTGCTTCAAGACTCCTGACCGCACCGTCAACTTCGAGGACATTGAGCTCCAAGAAGATCTCTCTTATCGTGAGCACCTAGTTGCTATTCTTAAAGAGACTGAACGCAATACTTGCAACAAGTCAATCAAATTCCTCAAAGTCAATTGGTCACACCATTCCGACCGTGAAGCTACCTAGGAACGCGAGGATCACCTCCATTCTGAGTACCCGGCGTTCTTTCAGTCCTAGATCTCGGGACGAGATCCTTTCGTAGTGGTGGAGTGTTGTAACACCCCGGATATGATTTTCCAAATTTGTATTCCAACTCTTGCCGTTTCCGGCGTTAAGTTATTTTATTTTCTCGGGTTCGGGTTTTTGTCTCCATGTGTTGTTGTCATTGTCATGCATCTCATATCATGTCATCATGTGCATTGCATTTGCATACGTGTTCATCTCATGCATTCGAGCATTTTCCCCATTGTCCGTTTTGCATTCCAACGCTTCGTTCTCCTTCGGTGGTCATTTCTAGCTTTCTTTCATGTGTGGGGATTAAACATTTCCGGATTGGACCGAGACTTGCCAAGCGGCCTTGGTTTACAACCAGTAGACCGCCTGTCAAGTTTCGTACCATTTGGACATCGTTTGATACTCCAATGGTTAACCGAGGGACCGAAAAGGCCTCGTGTGTGTTGCAGCCCAACACCCCTCCAATTTGGCCCAAAACCCACCTAAAGCCTCCCCATCATCTAGATCGTTCGATCATGATTGCATGGCCAAAAACCACACCTCATTTGGACTCTCCTAGCTCCCTCTACCTATAAATATAGCCTCCTCCCCGAAAATTTTGGATCAAGTCGACCCTAACCCTAGCTCCCCGCTCCTCTCCGCGCGCCTGACGTGTCCGCCGGTGTCAGACAACGTCCGCCGCCGCCCGCGTCCTCTCAGCGACCGCCACCTGTCCCTGTCCCGCCGCTCCACCACGCGGCCCGGCGAGCCCGCGGGAGGCCCGCCCGAGCCACGCACCGGGCCAGTGGCGCCGCCCCGCGCCGCCTCGTCCCTTCGCCGCCCGGTCGCCGCCTTTCACGCCCGATGCCCCTCCTCTCGCCGGCGGGAGCCAACTCCGGCGAGCTCCCTCGTCGCGGCGCCACCGCGGCCGCCTTCGACGCCGACGCTGCGCCGCCCCGCCGCCCCGCCGCTTAGCTCCTCCTCCGCCGCCCGGGCCGAGCCACCCCGGCCTCCTCCAACTCCATCCTCCTCCATGCCAAGTTCCGGCCGGCCACCGCAGCTTCCTCTCTAGCGAGCAACTCTGGCGACCTCGGGAAGCGTGTAGATCTGGATCTCATCCGGTTGGCTTTCTCCCGAAATCCTAGTTCATGTGGCCATCTTCATCATGCTATAACTTTGCATCCGTAGCTCCGATTTGGGCATATATCATATCAAAATGTTCATCTCAAAGAGTACATCATTTCATTTCATTGCATCATTTTCACTTGAGTTCGTATTTATGCCTGAAATGCTGTTAGAAGGAGGCTACTTGAGATAATTATCAGATTTGCTACTCCATTTAGATATTTGTCATTTTTGCCATGATTATTGTGTGCATGATATGCCTATGAGTTCTACATATGTTTTGTTAAGGGTTTTGCCGTCTTTCCAGAGGTGCAACCCATGTATTTTTGTGATGCGTGTGGTGACTAGCACGAGCTTGCAAAGTGAGGCACTTGGTAATGCTAATTTTAGGGACTTAGCATTTCCACTAAGTCCTTGACCTGTTTATCTCATATGGCCTTATGTTCATGTTGTTTCCTAGTGATCCGTGCCTCTTTTGAGTATGATCAGTAAGGATGTTTTGTTTATCTTGTAGTGCTCTATCCATCCATGTCTTTGTTTGCAATTATTGAGCACACTATCTTGAGTCAATCGAGCTCTACTTTTGCTACTTCGTGAATCTGGGCAGATTGTCTACTCGTTAGCGATTTTGCCGATGATGGTGTAGTTGATCCGTGTATGCTATGCTATTGTTCTTGCCATTTCTAGATGGCATTTTGTGTATTCTTGACGGGTGTATACTTAGATTATCATGACTTGCTCCGTAGTGAGTGCATCGAGCACGTAAACATGCCTACTTGATATCAATTTTCAGCATGCTCCAGTTTTCACTAAGTCTGAGATCTGATTATGTTTTTGCCATGTTCACATGCTTGCAATTGTATTTTCTGATCCCTTTTGGCTCAAGGTCACTAAGGGACTTTTGTTAAGCTCTTTGATTAACTCCATGCCATGCTTTACTTTGCCATGTTCAGGTCCAGTAGCATGTAGTTTTGTTGCTCCGAAGAGTGCTACCTGATCTGAAATTCCAGACAAGTGTTAATTTCACTAAGTCTGAAATCTGTTTACCATATGCATTTTTGCCATGCTTGTTTGAACCTGTTAAGGGATGATTTGGCCGTAGCTCGGTGCTAGACTTTTGTCAAGCATCTTGATTATATCCCTGCCATGTATTTTGATGCCATGTTTGGATGCTGTAGCATGTTCATCTCATTGCATTTAGGTGATTACTTGCTGTAAATCGCAGACTGGTGTCATATTTGAATCGCTTGCCATTTCCAAACCGTAACTCCGATTCCGGCGTTCTTTATATTGTTTTCAAGCGATTTCATCTCATATTTCCAGTGGCACACTTGGTTTTTCAAGTTGAGGCCAGGTTCTTGCATTTCCTATCAAATCGTGCATATGCATCTCGCATCGCATCCCGCATAGCATACCATCTTTGCATCATGTTGTTTGAGTTGTGCACGTGGTTGATTGTGTCCTTGTTGCTTGTTTGTCTTGTTTGGGTAGAGCCGGGAGACGAGTTCGCTAATGAAGAGCCCGTTGAGTTTGCTTTCGAGGATCCAGTCAACTCTGACAGCTGTGCAGGCAAGATGATCATACCCTCGAAATCACTACTATCTTTGCTATGCTAGATTGCTCGCTCTTTTGCTAAGCTAATGCTACGATGCCTACCACTTACTTTCAAGCCTCCCAAATTGCCATGTCAAACCTCTAACCCACCATGTCCTAGCAAACTGTTGATTGGCTATGTTACCGCTTTGCTCAACCCCTCTTATAGCATTGCTAGTTGCAGGTGAAGATTGGAGGCCGTTCCTTGTTGGAACATTTATTTACTTGTTAGGATATCATTATATTATCTTGTTATCTTAATGCATCTATATACTCGGTAAAGGGTGGAAGGCTCGGCCTCTCGCCTAGTGTTTTGTTCCACTCTTGCCGCCCTAGTTTCCGTCATATCGGTGTTATGTTCCCGGATTTTGCGTTCCATACGCGGTTGGGTTATAATGGGAACCCCTTGATAGTTCGCCTTGATTAAAGCTTTTCCAGCAATGCCCAACCTTGGTTTTACCATTTGCCACCTAGCCTCTATTTCCCTTGGGTTTCCGGAGCCCGAGGGTCATCTTATTAAACCCCCCCCCCCCCCCCCCCGGCCAGTGCTCCTCTGAGTGTTGGTCCAAACCGAGTAGACTGCGGGGCCACCTCGGGGCAACTTGAGGGTTGGTTTTACTCATAGGATGTCTCATCTGAGTGTGCCCTGAGAACGAGATATGTGCAGCTCCTATCGGGATTTGTCGGAACATTCGGGCGGTGTTGCTGGTCTTGTTTTAACCTGTCGAAGTGTCTTGAAGAACCAAGGTACCGAGTCTGATCGGAACGTCTCGGGAGGAGGTCTATTCCTTCGTTGACTGTGAGAGCTTGTCATGGGCTAAGTTGGGACTCCCCTGCAGGGATTTGAACTTTCGAAAGCCGTGCCCGCGGTTATGGGCAGATGGGAATTTGTTAATGTCCGGTTGTAGATAACTTGAACCTTAACTTAACTAAAATGAATCAACTGAGTGTGTTACCATGATGGCCTCTTCTCGGCGGAGTCCGGGAAGTGGACACGGTGTTGGAGTGATGTTTGTGCAGGTTGCTCTCTAGTTTCTCGCTCGCGCTTTGCCTCCTCTTCTCGCTCTCTTTTGCGAACACGATAGCCACCATATTTGCTAGTCGCTTGCTGCAGCTCCACATATATTTTACCTTGCCTTACCTATAAGCTTAAATAGTCTTGATCGCGAGGGTGCGAGATTGCTGAGTCCCTGTGGCTCACATATTACTATTACACCAGATGCAGGGCCTGATGATTCCGCTCCAAGTGACGCGCTTGAGCTCATGTGGGAGTTCGACGAGGACTCTCAACGATACTATGTTTCCTTTCCTAATGATCAGTAGTGGTGCCCGGTTGGGGGTGATCGGGACCGTGTCGCATGTTGGGTTATCTTTTATTTTGGCGCGGTAGTCGGGCCATTAGTGTTTGGATGATGTAATGTTATTTATGTACCTTGATTTACGTGGTGAGTGTAAGCCAACTATGTTATCTCCCCTTTTATTAATTATATTACATGGGATGTTTGTGAAGATTGCCTAACTTGCGACATATGCCTTCAATGCGATTATGCCTCTAAGTCGTGCCTCGACACGTGGGAGATATAGTGGCATCGAGGGTGTTATAGCTTGCTAGTTGTTTGCTCTACTGCTATGCTGCGATACCTACCACATGCTTTATCATGCCTCCCATATTGCCATGTCAAGCCTCTAACCCACCTTTCCTAGCAAACAGTTGTTTGGCTATGTTACCGCTTTGCATAGCCCCTCTTATAGCGTTGCTAGTTGTAGGTGAAGATGGAGTTTGTTCCATGTTTGGGACATGGTTATTGTTGGGATATCATTATTATTTATTGTTTACATTAATGCATCTATAACTTGGTAAAGTGTGGAAGGCTCGGCCTTATGCCTGGTGTTTTGTTCCACTTTTGCCGCCTAGTTTCCATCATACCGGTGTTATGTTACTTGATTTTGCGTTCCTTACGCGGTTGGGTGATTATGGGAACCCCTTAACAGTTCGCCTTGAATAAAACTCCTCCAGCAAGGCCCAACCTTGGTTTTACCTTTTTCCACCTAAGCCTTTTTTCCCTTGGGTTTCGCGGACTCAAGGGTCACCTTTATTTTAAACCCCCGGGCCAGTGCTCCTCTGAGTGTTGGTCCAAACTAGAGCATCGTGTGGGGCCATCCCTTGGCAACTTGGGTTATGTTGGTCTTGTACGCTTAGCTTATCAGGTATGCCCTGAGAATGAGATAGGTGCAGCTCCTATCGGGATTTGTTGGCACAACGGGTGGTCTTGCTGGTCTTGTTTTACCATTGTCGAAATGTCTTGTAACCGGGATTCCAAGTCTGATCGGGTCTTCCTGCGAGAAGGAATATCCTTCGTCGACCGTGAGAGCTTGTGATGGGCTAAGTTGGGACACCCCTGCAGGGTTTTGAACTTTTGAAAGCCGTGCCGGCGGTTATGGGAAGATAGGAATTTGTTAATGTCCGGTTGTAGAAAACTTGAAACTTAAATTAATTAAAATGAATCAACCGCGTGTGTAACCGTGATGGTCTCTTTTTGGTGGATTCCGGGAAGAGAACACGGTCTCGTGTTATGCTTGAACGTAAGTAGCTTTAGGATCACTTATTGATCATTTTAGCTTCTCGACCGTGGTTTGCCTCTCTTCTCGCTCTCTTTTGCGTAAGTTAGCGACCATATATGCTAGTGCTTGATGCAGCTCCACCTCACTACCTTTTTCTACCCATAGGCTTAAATAGTCTTGATCACGAGTGTGTGAGGTTGTTCAATCCCCATGTAGGGGACACGACCGAAATCAAGTGGGAGTTCGACGAGGATTCGAGATGTTACTATGTGTCTTTTCCGAACGATCAGTAGAGGAGCCCAGTTGGGGCGATCGGGGATCTAGCATTTGGGTTTGTCTTTCTTTATTTGGTTCCATAGCCGGACCTTGATTGTATTCTCGATGATGTAATGATATATTTATGTATTGTGTGAAGTGGCGATTGTAAGCCAACTCTTTATCCCTTCCTTATTCAGTACATGGGATGTGTAAAGATTACCCCACTTGCGACAGGCCTACCATGCGGTTATGCCTCTAAGTCGTGCGCCGACACATGGGAGATATAGCCACATCGTGGGTGTTACACAGACCATGGTCTCCTGTGGGGTAGAGCAAAATGATATTTTAGAACAAATTTTTTTTTGGCATGACTTTGCCTAAAAATAGGACCAAAAAGAATGCATAGTGCTAAATTCTAGCCTAAACGGAAATGAATCAACTTTCTGGCAAAATATTTGCAACTATCGCATTTCAAATACCGGTACCTACAAACACAAACATATGCAACACCACAAACATACGTAGATCTAGTCCATAAAACTGGCATGTGCACGTTGTTGGAGGGAGAAAAAAGTAGATCTACAACATAAAGAAGCTTTCCCCTTACTTACCTATCAAAAAAAGAAAATTTAACCACTTAATTTGGGTGAATCTATGGTGGAAATGAGGTGAGGAGGAGGAGGCAGCCAAGACAAGCTTGGAGGAGGAGGTGGAGAGAATGAAGTGGGGAAAGTGAGTGTGGTAAGTGGCTGTCCAAAATATCTAGCTGGTCTCAGGTTACTAATGGAGCACCACCTAATAATGCGCCATTAGTAACCCTGGTTACTAATGCCGCATTATTAGGTGGTGCGCCATTAGTACTTGTGCAAATATATATATAATTGTTAGTAGTGGCGCACCTTGGTTGTGGTGCGCCATTACTAGTTTGACCTAGTAATGACGCACTCTACCCTGGTGCGCCATTACTAGTTTTGGAAAAAAGAGTAAAAAAATTTGTTAGTAGTGGCACACGGAGTGTGTGGTGCGCCATTACTAGTTAAAACTAGTAATGACGCACAGTGCCTTGGTGCTCCATTAGTAGTTTTGGAAAAATAACAATAATTGTTAGTAATGGCGCATCGTGTGTGTGGTGCGCCATTAGTAATGAGGACACTAATGGCGCACATGTTCCGGTGCGCCACTGCTATATAGCAGTGGCGCACCACATATATGGTGCGCCATTAATGTCCATATTAGCTATAGCCCTTTTCCTAGTAGTGCTAGCATCTTCAACCATCTTCAAGCATCTTGCAGCATTTAGAAGAGTACAGATCAACATAATATAAAGTAGTAGTAGTGTTATCAACCTCGCCCAGTGATCCTTCCTCGACCCCCTGCGAGAAAGCAATCCGAGAGCCATACTATCCATTTCTCATCACAAGTATCCAGTGCTAGTTGTATCGATTGGGATACAACTCCAAGTGTCTGTTACCATAGGACAGGCTATCGATAGATGTTTTCTTCCATGCAGGGGTGCACCAACTTACCCACCATGCTCGATCAACTCCGGCCGAACGCACCATCAGGTCATGACCTCCCTCGGCTAATAAACACACCACAGTCCTACCTAGGCTCGTCAGAGAGGCCACATGTCGGTCTACATCCTAAGCGTGCAGGGGTCTTGGGCCCATCGCCCTTTGCACTGCTTCACGTTGCGTACGTGGCCGGTGAGCAGACCTAGCCCTCTTGATACAAGGCGAGGCATTCCAGTCCAATCTGGCGCGCGCCGCTCCATCGCTGACGGCCATTGAGCTTTTGGCTGATACAACATAGAGTGCCCATACTTATTCCTGCGTGATGGTTTGTGCTATCAGGCCAGAGGCCCCTCGGATCAAATATCCAAACCGTTAGTGTGTTAGTAGTGTGGCCACGAGCAGAGACTCATGAAAGATGTTACCCCGTCGCCCCGTCTCGTGGACTTGTTGCAAGGGCTAAGAATGCCCGGCCACACCTCGTATTCAACTCTTTAGTACCCTCGAGATCAACCCGTCTCCACATCACTCATGGGTACCCCTCAGGGTCGACCCGCCTTTCCAAGTAATAGTTGTAAAGTCCAAGTATCCGTGTGTCCAAACATCAAGGGGAAAACCCGAGGAATCACCCTCGGTGAATTCCACTCGATGTAATCATCAAGGTGAACGTAAGAGGAACCACCCTCGAGGTTCACACTTGAGAGGTTGCACGATAGAGTCGTATCGGGAGTGGTTAAGGAGGAATCACCCTTGATGACCACGACCAAATAGCGACACTACAGGGTTAACATCAGAAGTTCTATTGAGTTACCACCGTCAGCTCTCGATAGTAAATCTGCAGAGTCGTACAACTAAGGGGTGATGTGCGGTGTCGGGGCCTGTACATCGATCACATTGATCGAGTCATCGCACATAAAGTGGGGCAACTGGGACAAGATGGGGGTCACTGATGGATATCTAACCAGTCTATTCTACGCACGTAGCAAAAACGGGCTATCCATCAGAATAGGAGCAATCAATTACAGTAGCAAAATCTAATGCAAGCATAATAGAATAGAATGGGAAATATCGGAATGATCAAAGGGGGGCTTGCTTACCTGGAAGCTCTACTAGAAAGGAAGATGTGTCGTCGTCGATGTAGTCGATCACATCGACATCATCAGTCTCGGGGTCTAACAGAGAGAAGGGGGGAAGAAACAATAAATATAAAGCAAACAAAGCATCACAAAGCATAACATGGCAATATCATGTGCCGGGTGTGACCTAACGTATGGCCACATGATATAGGTGAAGGGGGAATTCAACCGGGAATTTTTTTCCCGGTTCCGGACCTGTGTCAGACAGATAACTGGAGGGGGAATGTTCCATGTTCAGCATGCTAGAGAAATGTGATAGATGAACGGACCGTGTATTCGGATTCGTTGGATTTTTCTGAGCAACTTTCATATATAAAGTTTTTCAATCCGAGCTACGGTTTATTTTCTATGAATTTTAAAAGATTTAAACGTTTTCAAAAACTTTATAAATTAACAAAAAGGGATATTGCATCAGGATGACGTCATAGTGATGTCAATAGTCAACAGCCACATTGACCAGGTCAAACCTGACTAGTGGGGCCCACCTGTCATTGGCAGTGGGCTAACAACAGTTCAATTTAATTTAACAGAGTAATTAGTGACTGGACCCCACCTGTCAGTAGGAAATTTTTTTAATTAGTTTAATTATGTGGGGGGGGCCATGTGTCGGTGGCACTGAGTGCCCAGTCAGCAAAGTTGACCATGGTCAACGTGGTCAACGGGGTCTAGGGGGGCCCATGGGCAGTGACCCAAAGGCGGGCCCCGCCGGTGCCAGGTCAGCGCCGGCGCCGGAGCAACGCCGGCGAGGCGAAACGCTGTGGCGCGACCATGGGGTTCGTCGGAAAAAGACTACATGGCATGCGGAGGAGCGCGGCTAGGCGCGTTCCGATGGCCACTCGATCGCTCATCGAATGGTGGTGGCCGGAGCTAGGAGCTACGGCGTCACTAGGGGCGACGCGCTCGGGAGAGCTAAGGTGATGGTGATGTGGTGTGTTTGTGAGTGAACTGAAAGGCTGGGCAAGGCGTACGCGTTGCGGCGAGGCCAACAGTCGCAGGCCCGTGACCATTTGGTCACCGAAAGCACGCCGGGGCGAGCGGAGGCGGCGGCGCATTCGGGCGCTCGTCGAGGCAGGTGCTAAGGGGCACGTGTAGGGAAGCAAGTGACATGGGCGGCTTCAGCGAGCGGTCCTGAGAACGCTCATGTGCTCGGGTGAGCATGACGATGCCCACAGCGACGGCGGCGAGCTATGCGGTGGAGCTGGGTTCGGGCGGCTATGGCAGCGGCGGCTACGGTGATGGATTCGTGCGGGGGAGCAAGGGGGAGACGTAGGGAAGTGGCAGCGTGCTCGGTGAGGCCTGTCGGAGGCATACGGCGGTGGCAATCGGCGACGTCTGGGGTCGGGGAGGAGCTCGATCCCGTGGCTATGTTGGCGTCGGGCTCGATTCAGAGGGCGAAGAGGGAGTAGAGGAAGTAGGTGGAGCCGGTGGAGCGTTCAGGCTTGTCGGAGAGGCACTCGGGGCTCGGTGGCCGCGCTAAGACACGGCCATGGCGGCAGCGACGATGGGTGCTTGTGGGGGAGGAAGAAAGCAGGCGAGGGAGAGAGCAAGGGGGAGACTGGGCTAGCTAGGGTTAGCGGGAGAGTCAAGTAGGCGCCGGGGTGTGGTGGATGGCCGCCGGTGGCCGATCTGAGCTGTGGACGTCGCATGGGCGTCCACCGAGCTCTGATGAACAAAGCTAGGGGAAGACCCCAGATGGGCTGGGCAGTGGCACTGTAGAACTAGCAGCCCAGTCCCACAGTAGCGTTTAGGCCTTTTCTATTTCTTCTTTTCTGTTTTAGCTTTTATTTATTAACAGTGAGAGAAAGGGAATTATTTGGTCAACTATTTCACTTAGGAAAAATTTGGGAGTTGTCCCATTAAATCCCTGGTGATTATAGATAGTGCCAAAATATTTTGGAGACCAGAAGAATTCATTTGGTATTTTTCATAAATAGGATAACATTTAAAAATGTTGAATTGGTGCTGTTATAATTTCTACTGCTCATCTTTGCACAAAAGTGATGTTGTGTTCCTTCACAAATAATTGTTACAGAATTTATGACAAATGATGAACATTTGTCCAGCAACTTTTGAGCAACTTCAAACTTCACTTGAATTTGAATTGACTGGAATTTCAAATTGGATATTGAACAAAGGTGATTAAGCACTGTTTGGAAAAAAATATTAGCTTAATCACAGAGGGTTACTGTAGCATGACATTGGGGGTGTTAGAAATCTCCTCCACTACAAGAAATCTCGTCCTGAGATTTAAGGGGTGGTGTAAGGGGGACAGAGTTGGTTACGAAATTCTAACGAGTCTTCACGCTCTTGGTTGGCCTTCTTGAAGAAGTTTATACCTTTTCATGGATGCCTTCATTTCACTGCATCAGGGCATCATGATGAATTCATCGTCCTATCTTCAGGATCTTCACCATTCTTACGAAAGGATGAGAGGGTAAACTCTGTAAGGACGGGTTTTAACAAGATTGAGCATCGGACGATTAACTCAGGGGAAGAAGCACAAAGTGTCCCTCGAGTTGTTTGCATGAAACACCTCGAGAGCATTATAGGGGGGTACGAAAGTTTCAAACGGGTAAGAAATCATTCGATACCAGAAGTAGAGTCTGAAGGGGGTTCAGAGCAGCGGAAAAAGTAATGTGTTTGATACCAGAATAGATCATCTCGAGGTCGGTGGCTAATGAATTACATACGAAGGCAAGTGGAAAGGATACTTCAGAATCAAGGATGTACAGGAGAGTCAGGTTTCAATCCTATGGAACCGTGGGTTATGGGCCGACCATGTGGTTCAAAACTAGGAAGGATGCTGACATATTGCACGGTCATGGTAGCAAGGCATGCCAGAGGATAGCCTGTCAGTTATGTTATCAACAATGTTGGTACAAAGGTCGAGGGTCGAAGAGAACTATTTTCCTGCTCGTTGAGACTAGGCGAACCAATAGGCAAAGTTCTCATCCATCGGTGGCTTCCAGAATGTCAACGACAATAATAACAGGGTCTTACTAACAAATTGTACACTCAGGTGTTTACATAAGCAGGGAACTATTACTGCTTAGTCTCGTAAATCACAAGAAAGGTTAAACCTACCAATGGAGAGGGAAACAAAATCTTCAGAGTAAACAAACCAATGGAACGGAAAACGTGTTTACCCTCAAGAATTGGAAGTATATCACTACTAGGAAAAGGGCTATAGATAATGTGGACACTAATGGCGCACCAGACATGTGGTGCGCCACTACTATATAGCAGTGGCGCACCACACCAATGGTGCGCCACTACTAACATATTTTTTTATTTTTCCAAAAATACTAATTGCGCACCTGGTCAGATTGCGCCATTACTAGTTTTAACTAGTAATGGCGCACCACTCACCCCGTGCGCCATTACTAACAAAAAATTTTCCAAAACTAGTAACGGTGCACCTTGTTACAGTGCGCCATTACTATTCTTCCCCCCTCTATCCCATTTCCCCTCACGGCCCCCCGCGCCAGATCCCCCTCCATCTCGATCCCCCTCACCACCGACGACCCCCCGCACCCTCCCCCGCTCCAACCTAGGTTAGGCTAGGTCGCGTCGTGCCCCCAACCCCATACGCCGCAGCCGCCCGGCCCACCCCACCCCACCGGCAGCTGCACCTTGTTCGGCCGCCGTGACGAGGAAGCCGGAGCCCGGAGGTGGAAACTTCGGCGGGGCTACTCGTAGTCCATCAACGACTGAGAACGAACGCCGACGCGACGCGACGAGGCCGGCCCACGACCACGACCACGACCGGTGGCCTCCTCCTTTCTACGGTCTACATCTCCGATGCGATGCCAACCACCGCCTTGTCAATGAATGTAAATGCTCTCTCCCTCCCTCCCTCCTCTACTCCTCTCCTCTATATAGTGTAATAATTTTTATCAATAAAAAATTATTTAAAAAAGTTACTAATGGTGCACCGGGAGAGGGTGCGCCATTGTTATCAATAAAAAAAAGTTACTTATGGCGCACCCCGCGGTTGTGTGCCATTGCTATGGATGTACTTATGGCGCACCCCTGGGAGGTGTGCCATTGCTATCCCATTCCCCCTGCCTCCATACCTTTCCCCCTTGCCCCCCCCCCCCCCCGCGCCGATCAAATCCCTAGCCCCTGAGCATCCACCGCTGCCGCCCTTTCCCCCTCGCCGCCAACGACCCCTTTCCAGCGCGCCCCGCCCCCACCTCCAGCGCTCCTCCACCCATCACCACCGCATATCTTCCACCCCTCACCACCGCAAGCCGCCGCCACCCCCGAGCATCCACCGCCACTGCCGCTCCCAAGCATCCACCACCACCGTCGCCGCCCCCAACCAACCATCCACCGACGCTGCCCCCCTCCCCCTCCTCCCAACCACCCACCACCCTCCATTGGACCGCAAGCCACTACCATCGTCGCCCCGAAGCAGCAGATCGAGCGGAGACAAGACGCTGTCTCAAAGTAAGTTACTCTCTCATCATGCAATTAGCTTGTCGCTGCAGCTGCTATCCTAGAATTATCTTGTGGTGATGCTTTGGATCAAAACAGAGGTGCTAGCAAAGTTTCAGAATTTTTGGAACTGTAGGAAATGAAGTTTCTTCACAAGCCGAAGATGTTGAAAATTCAGAACTTGTGATCAGGAGATGTTTGGGAAAAAGGAGTGTAGGTACTGTTCTTGTGTTGGGATAATTTTGTAGATTTTTAGGAGCTAGGGGAAATAGGGTTGTAGTTGTAAACTGAAAATGGATCAGAATTGAAAAGTGGGTGTTTCGCTCAAAAATTTCAAAAGAGTAGGATGGGCCTTTTTCAAAAATGATTTATAGGAATTATAGGGTCTCCCAAAATTTTTGTGGCAATTTTAAAAAAATTATTTGAATTAGTTTTAGTGCAACAAAGGCAACTCAGAGTTTGAAAATGGCATTAAAGGAATTTTTTTTGGGGTAAATTCTATTATGAAATAATTCCTACTGTTATTTAAAATATAAATGAAATGATTTAAGAAAAATACCAAAGTCCACAATATTATCTCCAAAATTTCTGAGTAGAATGGAAGGAAGAATTTTTGCTAAGTGCTTTCAATATATGAAGTTTCAGAATAATATATAGGATTGTTGGTTTTTAACCTTGGTTGCCATTGTTTCTATTTGTAACCATCTAAAGAATGACTCATGCTTTTTGTGCTATCGGCTACCTAACAATCTCTAAGTGAAAGCAACTAGCTGGAGTACATTTGTGCACACAATACTCCTTCCAAGACAATTTGCTTCCAAGGAGTAGTTTCAGTTTTCTTGCAAGGAGTAGTTTCAGTAAAGTTTCAGCATGGTTTCAGTAGCCGATTTTCTATTCACTTGGAACTAAACAGAATTATATAATGAACTTCTGCAGGCTGATCTGAGTTGGACCATCCTCTGCAGCCAACTTCTCTTCGGCAAGAGGAAGAAAGGAGAATCACGGTAGGGTTTCACCCCTAGAAGATATATTGTTGTACCCCGAGTGAAGGGAAGGAGTTTGCTGGGTTTTGTCTCTGACCATCGTGTCATGATGATTTTGCAGGTACCCCGAGAGGCCCTTGAGTTTGTCGGAATGTCGATTAACTTCCGTTCCGGCAAATTCGGGTACTCCATATGTCCTATTTTCACCCAAGGTCATGCTGAAATTTTCTGTGAATTTTAGCATGACTTTGCTAAAAATAGTACATATGGGGTACTTGCGATAAATGCATGGGCCAGGGTATCTTAGTAATTAATTAAGTAGGATCAACTGCCTCATGTGTTATACATATAGAAGTGTGATATCAACTCATAGTTATTACTAATGTCAGTTGCTCGTCATCGATAAACCCTAATCTGGTAGGATGACCTACTAAAAAAGCCCATACCACATATTCTATTTGGATGGCCCTGCTAACCCTTGACCATAGATACTTGAGATGGATGTAGCAGGCTTAAAGAAAGAAATGTTTTTTGGCCAACTCCACTAGGACTGGCTGAAAATGCACAAGTGTGCATGACTAACAATATACTATTGTAAAGCTAAACAGGAAAGAGGAACCACTCATCCTAACCATTTGCTCTCAAAATTACCACTTCACTTCTTACTACTGAAAATTTTAGACCATCTCCATTTAGCAATTGCTCAAACCAGTTCGAAGGGCGTGTTTTCCCCACACTGTGGATTATCTTATTTGACCCAACGGAGATGATGTAGTTTTGAATTATGAACGTAGGAAATGTCGTCATCAGACAACGAAAGTCTCTCGGGGGAGTGCAGGCGGTGCCATGACGAGCGAGGTCTGTGCGACATGCCTCACCTGGACTATGATCGGCGCTTCAGCATTAAGCTCGAGGAATCCTTCGATGTTCAAACGGTACGCAACGATGACAAGTGTTTTTTTTTGTAATTAAGCATGACTACAACTATTTCAACGTGTAATTTTTCATCTTTTACAATTCGAGTAGCTTATCCCATGCCATGCAGGCACTATGCCTTGGAGAGGATGGGTTTTGAAGACCATGAAAGTTTTGAAACAAAGAAAATTCACCTAAGGACTCATCATGATGTGGATTTTGAAGTAAAGTTGTACAGTTCTGAGAGCATAACCCATTTTGGTTGCAAAAAAGGGGAAGCACTTTGCAAGATGTATGGTTTTGATGAGGGTATGCTTGTCACCATGGATCTCGGTGATCCTAAAATCAAGCAAGACAATATGGACATTTGGGTCCTTGTTGATACGCCTCCAATTCTACCGAATTTCTCAAAAATTCTTATTAGCTAATTTATATTGTTTATTTCAAAATAGTTGACAGCTTATTTCCATTGACAGCTTATTTCCATTCTTCAAAGAATGTGCGGGAGATGGTAGACAAAACCAACTACACCAATGGCTCCGAGTTAACTTACAAGGAGAAAAATCATCTGGTCGGATTTTGTACTGACATTGAGAATTACAATATCTACAATCAAACTCCTCAGCATTATGGTCAATACGTGCCACTAGTGCATGTGTTCAACTACGCTAACTACCATGGAGATACCCTGGTAAGATTTTTTTACTATTACGACATCCGTGCATCTTCTGCATACTTCTAAAACTAGTACATCATTGCTAACTATGAAGTTATTACTATGTTTTTCAACAGATAATCCCAGAGAATTGTGTGCCTCATTTGATGTCTGAGAAAGGTAGCCTTAATGTTTTGAACATACAGCCAGGTCATCCTACGAATCTCAACTGTCCATACCAGATTTCTAAAAGAAGTGGAGACATGCAAAACAAAGGATGGAAAAAATGTATGGATAGTCGTAAGGAGGTTCTTGGAAGCAAAAGGAAGCGAAGCGCAAGAATTGGAGACAGGATGATCTCCATTCTCCATAATGGAGAGTCAGGGTCTATATTGTTTTATGCTATTTTACCTTAAATAGGGTATTTAGGTCCTGCCTAATACTGATGATCATGTGCTAAGAAAAATTAAGTAGGGTTGGTTCGATGACTATCAATATGATGATCGTAGGACTTGTTGTTAATAACGAGTAGAAGTTGTATGATGATGAGTAGTAGGACTTGTTAGGATTAGTATTACTTTCGACAAACTCGCTACTCGCGGTCTCGAGACTTGTAATGTTCTATCTTTGTTCGGTCTTTTGAATTCAGAAACTAATATGATGAATTGTATTCGGAGACTAATCTTCTGATGTTGCTATGTGGTGCTATCTATATTCTGTCTAGTAATATATTTTGTAACATGTGCAAATATCAGAAAAAATCCCTAATATTCATACTAGTGGCGCACCACCAACTAGTGCGCCATTAGTAAGCCAGAGCACACTAGTGCCACATCATCAACTAGTGCGCCATTAGTAATCCAGAGCACATGGGTAAATATGGCCCCCTGGGAGGCATACTAATGGTGCACCGTGGGTATACTAATTGTTAGGAAAGCAACTTGTATTCCCATGAGGCCATAGGCCGATATATATATATATATATACATGTACAGGTGTGGAACATATGCAGGAAACCCCTTATACATCGGGATAAATACAAAGGGGTACATGACTTATATTATAACTCTAACACCCCCCCTCAAACTCATGGTGGATGAACAACACTGAGTTTGGAGAGATAAAAGCCATGTTGTGCTCTAGTCTGAGCCTTCGTCAGGAAATCCGCCAACTGTAACTCGGAAGGCACATACTGAAGAGCAATAACCTGATCCTGCACAGCAGCGCGCACATAGAATGCATCAACACCAATATGCTTGGTGAGCTCATGCTTCACAGGATCGCGTGCAATGCTGATAGCACCTATACTGTCAGATAAAAGCAGAGTCAGTGTAGTGACAAAAACACCAAAATCCTGAAGTAACCACCGTAACCAAGTCACCTCTGTCGTCAAAAGAGCCATTGCTCGCAACTCAGCCTCGGCACTCGAACGGGAAATTGCAAGGTGTTTCTTCGTCTTCCAGGCAATGAGAGAACCACCAAGAAAAACACAGTAAGCAGAATGTGAATGGCGATCGGAAGTATCACTAGCCCACGTAGCATCCGAATAGGCCTGGAGCTGTAAAGAACTGGAGCGAGGAAAGAATAGACGGTGAGAGATCGTGCCTCGAAGATATCGAAGAACACGAAGGAGATGACTATAGTGAACCGAGGTGGGGGCAGAGACAAACTGACTCAGAATATGAACCGGATAAGAGATGTCCGGACGAGTGACAGCTAGATAGACAAGACTGCCAACAAGATGACGATAACGCGTCGGATCAAGGAGAGGATCACCATCAGTAGCACGGAGGTGAACATTGAGCTCCATAGGAGTCTCAACAGTGCGCTCATCAGTAAGAGCAGCATGAGCAAGAAGATCCTGGATATACTTTTCCTGGGAGATAAAAAAGCCATCAGAGGTAGAAGAGACTTCAATCCCAAGAAAGTAGCAAAGAGGTCCAAGATCAGACATAAGAAACTGCTCACTAAGACGGGCCTTTACAAAGGCAATATACTCGGGGTCATCCCCCGTGATGATCATGTCATCAACATAAAGAAGAAGAAGAGTCCGTCCACGAGGAGAAAGGTGAATAAACAATGCTGGATCATGAGCACTGGCTAAAAAACCAGCAGCAGTGATCACAGAGGCAAAGCGCTCAAACCAGGCGCGGGGGGCTTGCTTAAGGCCATAGAGAGAGCGACGAAGACGACATACCATGCCATCAGGAACAGAATACCCAGGTGGTGGCTGCATGTACACCTCCTCACGCAGCTCACCATTAAGAAAGGCATTCTTAACATCAAGCTGAGATATAGACCAGTGGCGTGCAGAGGCAACGGCAAGAAGTGTGCGAACAGTGGTCATATGAGCCATAGGAGCAAAAGTCTCGTCATAATCACGACCATGCTCCTGCTGAAAACCACGAGCCACAAGACGAGCTTTGTGATGCTCAAGAGAACCATCGGAGCGAGTCTTAACCTTGTAGACCCACTTACAAGTGATCGGACGGACTCCGGGAGGAAGAGAAACAAGATCCCAGGTACCAGTGCGTTCAAGAGCAGCAATCTCCTCTGCCATCACAAACTGCCATTCAGGATGAACAACAGCCTGACGGTAAGAAGTCGGCTCAAGAACAGCAGCACCAGCGGTGGGAAATCCAAAGCGATCAACAGGCGGACGAGGACAAGAACGCAAGCCATAAGTAGGCTGAGAGGAAGATGACGACCCATCCACAGAGGCATCAACTGGTCGTGGACGACGAGTGTAATGCTGAGGAAAAGATGGAATAATAGAAGGAGGAATCGGCAAGGTAGAATCAGGGGGTGGCGATGAAGAAGTCACCGGAGATGAAGGTGTAGAATCCGGTGACAGGCTGGGAGAGGAGACCGGGGAGGAAGTCACCGGAGATGAAGGTGGAGAACCCGGTGACATGCGAGGCGAGGAGACCGGGGATGATGGTGGCTGCAAATCAACTAGATGTGGAGAAGGAGAGGAAGTGGAACGGAGAGGTACAGTCTCGGCCGGAGTGATAGGTGAGTCAGGAAAAGTGAGGAAAGAGAGATCCTGCACTGAAAAAGTCAAGGAAGATGGGCGTGGGTAGAAGGGACGAGACTCTTCAAAAGTCACATCTCGAGAGATACGCATCCGACGACCAATAGGATCCCAACAACGATAACCCTTATGCTCATCACTGTAGCCTAAGAAGACACACTCAACAGACTGAGCGGTCAGTTTGGTGCGTTCACGAGGCGCAAGAAGGACATAGCAAACACAACCAAACGAGCGAAGCATCGAATAATCGGGAGAACGATCAAAAAGTCGCTCGAAAGGAACACCACCCTGTAGAGCAGCGGAAGGCTGTATATTGATAAGATAGGTGGATGTGGCGACGGCCTCAGTCCAAAAATGAGGCGGGAGAGAGGCAGCAATCATCAATGCACGAGCCGTCTCAAGAAGATGTCGATGCTTTCGCTCAGCCACACCATTCTGAGCATGAGCACCAGGACAAGAGAATTGAGAGAGAGTCCCGTGCTCAGCAAGAACACCACGCAACATCTTAGAGATATACTCGCCAGCGGAGTCAGCACGAAAAACACGAATGGGTGAAGAGAACTGAGTATGAACCATGGCAGCAAAACGCTTATAAATAGACAACACCTTAGAACGAGAAGTCATGAAATAAAGCCATGTGTAACGAATGAAATCATCTATGAAAATAATATAGTATTTGTGACCACCGGTCGAAGCGAAAGGGGCCGGACCCCATACATCAGAATGGACTAAATCGAAAGGACGCTTAGACACTGACTCACTATGTGAATATGGTAACTGAATCTGCTTGCCAAGATGACAACCCTGACACTCAAAAGAGACATCTCCTGAGACAGACCCCAGAAGGCCTCGACGAACTAAAGAAGACAACCGAGAACCACACAGATGACCAAGTCGATGATGCCACTGCTGGAAGGAACCAGTGACGGAGGCGACAGAAGCGGAAGAACTGGCGATGGTGGTGGCAGCAGAAGGAACATGAAGCCAGTCCAACTCCCAAAGACCCTGAGAATCATGGCGGCGAGGGCCAGCCCCAACCAGAGTGTGCGTGTGACGGTCCTGGACAGAACAAGAGTCAACGTCAAGGATGACGCGACAACCAGAATCCGTAACTTGACCAGCAGAAAACAAATTCATGGTAAGTCGAGGAACATGAGCAACATCAGGAACAAAATAAGAAGGAGTAGTAAGATTGCCTCTACTAGCAGAGTACCATCAACAGTGAAGACATGAATAGGAGAATCCAATGATCGAAGAGAGGACAAAGTGGAAGAATGAGAAGACATATGAAAAGAAGCTCCAGAGTCCAGAACCCAGGGGGATGTACCTGACTGTGTAGAGGGTGATTGCTCAGTGCGGGAAGCATCAGTCACAGAACCGGCAGTACCCGTCGAGGAAGAACCTGAAGCCGCGAGCAGACGCTTAAGTCTCAGAATATCCTGCTCAATCAAAGCAATGGCTGAAGCTGTCGAGGTAGATGACGAAGTCCCGGAAGATGATGATCGAGCCTTGTGCAGGTGTTTCTTCTTCGTGTAGCACTGAGACTCAAGATGACCATCATTGTTGCAATAGGCGCAATGTGGACGGGGGCGACCTGAGCCTCCAGAAGGAGTGGGCAAGAGCGGCGGAGCACTTGAGCGAGAAGGGGTCGGTGGAGCAAGTGGCGTAGGAGCACGAGTAGCGAGCACAGAGGGAACCTCCAGCAAACCAGCACCACGTAAGCGAGTCTCCTCAGCACGAATCTCAGAAAAGCGCCTCCATGAGAGAAATACGGCCACGAGCAAACAACTGAGCACGCCGGGGCTCAAACTCCTTATGGAGCCGAGACAAGAACTCATAGACGCGATGAAACTCCAAATTGGCCTGGACAGCCTGGCAACAGGGGCAGGTACGACACCTAGCACTACAAAGAGAATCAAGCTGACACCAGATAGCAGAACTCTATGCATAGAAGTCATCAACAGTAGAGTCACCCTGCTGAAGAGCATGCTCCTGACGGATCACAGAGAGGTATAAGGCATCACCAGATGGCTGATAGCGCTCACGAAGACGGGTCCACATCTCAAAGACAGTAGAAAGACCCAAAAATTCAGAAGCAAACTGAGGCAGAACACTAGCAGTGAGAACAGCTGCAGCACGAGCATCATCATCAAGCCACTTGGTGTAAACAGACAAAGCACCATGATACGTCTGAAGAGCCTCCTCATAAGCCAAAACCCTCTCATTAAGCACGATCAGCAGCCTCATCAGCAACCTTAGCCGCATCCTTGGCGGCCTGATTAGCATCCGTAGGAAGAACCGATGGAGTTAGCGGAGTAGGGGCCACCGGAGGAACTGGACGTGGCGGACAGCAGACCTCACCAGAAAGAACACCCCAAAGACGGATGCCACGCATGTGAATGCGCATGAAGCCAGTAAACTCGGTGTAGTTAGTACCATCAAAGATCACCGGACAGCGAGGGACAGCAACATAGCCCGAGGACAGAGACATCGCGCCTTTCTTTTTTTTGGGACCGATAATCAGGAGCCTGGATCTGCAGCTGCGGCAGGAGTCTCGATCAGGCCCAAGGAATCAGTGGTGGCCAACGATCAGGAGTCTCAATCGGGACCTGGCGACTGATCGAGAGTAGTTGGGACCCGGCTGTAGCAGTGGCTGGATCGTGGGCGGGACCTGGCGGCTGGGTCATGGGCAGGACCGGGCAGCTGGATCGTGGGCGGGACCGGGCGACTGGATCACAGGCGGGACCTGGCGGTTGGATCCTCCCACTGGATCAGGACTACAGGCAGAGTAGCGACTACGGGCGTTGTTGGAGGTCGAGCGTGGGAGGGAGGGCGTTGACCAATGCAAGAAGCAGCGGCAGCGGCTGCGACGCGACGGAAGAGGCCGCAGGAGATCAACGTCGGAATAGCACAGCCGGACAAAGGAGAAGGCCGGCGGCACAGGGTTGGATCACACGAGTTGCCCGTGCTAAAAAAACCTAAAGCTCTAATACCATGTTTGGAAAGCAACTTGTATTCCCATGAGGCCATAGGCCGATATATATATACATGTACAGATGTGGAACATATGCACGAAACCCCTTATACATCGGGATAAATACAAAGGGGTACATGACTTATATTATAACTCTAACACTAATGACGCACTGCGTGGTGCACCATTAGTATACCAGATACAAATGGCACACCCGTGGTGCGCCATTAGTAAAAAATTCTATTGGCGTGATGCTAGTGGCGCACCTGTGGTGCGCCATTAGTAGGAAAAATAGGTGCGCCACTAGCAAGCCTTTTCCTAGTAGTGTATCCTTCCCAAGGAAAAGTGGAGCATGGTATACATGATAGGACAGCAAGTTCAAAAGCATTTAGATAAAGGGACGAGGGGAGAATCATGATAATACCCATACAATGGTGTTTGGATAATTGATCAAGAATCATGTAGCATTGCACTTCCACTATTCTCAATGATATTCAGAATACCATAGTGGTGCTCCGAGATAGCGATAACATGATTTTTCAAGTAAGGGTTGGATCGAAAGATCACAAGAGATACAATGGAACACTTCCAAGATTATCTCGGAACATAAGGATTAACCAAACACAACTAGGTGTGTGTTGGCAGAAAGTCAAGGATGTCATCGATGATATCACAAATCATCGAGGGGCAAGGATGGTACTTCTAGACATGAATTCAATGGACATCTCCGAGGGAAACAAAATAGTGTCGGTGATGACGACACATTTATCGGGGGATTTAAAGAAGATGAAATCGATCGGTGATGACATCTAGTCAAAGGGAGGATGAAGCGAGAGATTATTGAAGCCATGGATACTACACAAACTTGAAATCAAGCTTATTGTTCAAGGCGAAATGATATGACGAGGAAGATCAACATAAGCTTAGCTCATCGTCGAAAATTGTGCTCCAGGAAGAAGGACCAGCTAGCAGAGTTAAAATTTGGCATGATAATGATATTGCCGATCAGGCTAGGAATGAATTGAAGGATTATTAAACTCTTAAGCAACGAAAATTACTTAAGAGTTATTGAATCGGAGTGTGGAATCGATTAACCTATCAGTGTTCTAGGTTGACAAACAACCTAGAACCCATGAAGTGACTAAGACAGGGTAAGGTAGTACTTCATCAAAAGTTCATAAGATGTGGTGCAATGCATGATATCCTTGAGATACTAGAGGGTAATACCCGAAGATAGGGCATAATAGAGTTTGGAGATGTGTATTCATCTGTAGAAGACCAGTACTTCAACTTGTCCCAGAAATGAGATCAAAGAAGAACAATATGGTCGGAACCACATTTGCAAAAGACCAAATCCCAGATATAAAAACTTATACCAAGGGGTCAATTAATTTTAGTAGAATCTTCCATGATAAGATCTACAACATTTCCATGGGCATGAACATAAAGTTCAAGGTCGACTCCCACTTCTCCAATACATAACCTTTCATTCACTTCTCACTTTGAAAATGGCATTGGTGTTGAAAGTTTTACCTCGTGAAATATCAGATGAGTATGACCCGTGAAATCTTTCGGGTTCACACAAATGGCAAAAGAATAGATTCAACCCATAGGGGCATCTTGGGAACATATGCCACAAAATCCAAGAGTTATGACACAAGCTCAAAAGGTAGAGCATGGTTGACAAAAACAGAGGATACAAATTCTCAAAGACATTATGTATCATGGGAATAACTCACAAGAATTTTGAATGTGAAGGATACTATCGGATAATAACCCAACAATGGGCCTGGCGGTCCACAATGGAGTTGATGTGAGTATCGGTACTCAATCAGAGGAAGAAAGAATGCAAGGGCATCAGCTTATAGAACATCTGAATAATTCGATGCTTAGACAACAAAGGAATTATGATTTCCAAAATGAAGGATCAAAAGCAGACGCTCTGATCAAGGATGGATAAGTTGACTAGACCTAGGGGTACAATTGATGACAAATAGATTGGTCGATAACCGGCTCATGTTCTAAATGATGACTGAGCCAGAAAGATAATTTAAAAGGATCGACTGATGATTGCGTGCATGCGCACACCTGTTGAGTCAATAGGATCAAAATGGGAATCACAAAGGATTTTAAGGAATATTGGTAGACATATGGAATTAACCATAATGCAAGCAGGCAGGAATTTCAAGAGCAATACACTACTAAGGATTTCGGAAGATTGAATAGTATTTCAAGGAATTTTGTGAAATACATGAACAAATGGGGATGAGCGGATACTCGGTCAGTGCGAGGAATTATCCGTAGAGGTATTCATGTGACAAAGAACTGCAAGGCAGTAGGCACAAACTATTCTTAGAACAAAAGAGAGAACTTTGGGATATCTTGTGATAACAAGATCAACGAGGAATGATGGTATGAATGACAAGTGTAGGTGGTCATCCATAGGGGTTTATCGATGAGAGGGAATTGCAAAAGCGACGACACAAGGTCTTGAGAGAACATCGTAGAGTATCTTCGAAATCTTCTAGTGCAGTTGGCAATCATCTGTAATTAGGGGCACTCTGGGTGGATGTGTCCACGAGATCCTAATGTTAGAGTTAGTGAAACCGTTAACCCGAGGAGAAGAGAGATCAGACTCCCAGAGTAAGACAAGGAATAAAAGATCCTAATACCACCCAATGGCGACGTGGGCCCATAAGACACGCAGCCATGTTAGTAAAAGTTTTTCAATGACTAGACTGAACTCGGCCAAGGAGTTGGAAAGGGGGATCCTACAGGCAGTCGGCTATGATACCAACCCGTGACGCCCCTGATTCACTCGTACACTAATCATACACGCAAATGTGTACGATCAAGATCATGACTCACGGGAAGATATCACAACACAACTCTAGACACAAATTAAAATAATACAAGCTTATACAAGCCAGGGGACTCGAGGGATCGAATACATAAGCTCGAATACACAAGAGTCAGCGGAAGCAACAATATCTGAGTACAGACATAAGTTAAACAAGTCTGCCTCAAGAAGGCTAGCAAAAAAGCAACAACGATTGAAAAGGCAGGGCCTCCTGCCTAGGAGCCTCCTAACTACTCCAGGTTGTCAGCGGCTGTCACGTAGTAGTAGGCAACCTCAGGGTAGTAGTAGTCCTCCGTGGTGTCGTCTGGCTCCTGGGATCCGTCATCTGGTCGCAACAATCGGGTATGAGGGAAAAAGAGGTAGCAAAGCAACTGTGAGTACTCATCCAAAGTACTCGCAAGCCTTACATCAGATCTAAACAAAATATGCGTCTGTATCAAAGGAATGGGCTGTATCTGCGGACTAAACTGCAGAACGCCAGAAGAGAAGGGGAAAGCATAACATATTGAAGACTAGCATCTTCAAGCATCTTGCAACATTTAGAAGAGTACAGATCAACATAATGTAAAGTACTAGTAGTGTTATCAACCTCGCCCAGAGATCCTTCCTCGACCCCCTCCGAGAAAGCAATCCCAGAGCCATACTATCCATTTCTCATCACAACTATCCAGTGCTAGTTGTATCGATCGGGATACAACTCCAAGTGTCCATTACCATAGGACAGGCTATCGATGCATGTTTTCTTCCCTGCAGGGGTGCACCAACTTACCCACCACGCTCGATCAACTCCGGCCGGACACACCATCAGGTCATGACCGCCCACGGCTGATCCACACACCGCAGTCCTACCTAGGCTCGTCAGAGAGGCTAGCACGCCAGTCTACTATGACGCCCCATGACCGCTGTGCCAGGTGTCTTTCAGTGATTCGCCGACGTTCCCATGTCATTGGCTCGCGTGTTTCATCTTTTCATGTCATCATGTCCATTGCATCATCATGTTTTCAAAACTTGCATCCGTCCCGGCCTCCCCCAGATCCGTCCGTTGTCCATTCTAAGCCCAGACACACTCGCACGCGCCCGCGGCACGTCTAAAATAGTATTTTATAAGTGGCCAGGAAATGTTCTCGGAATGGGTTGAAAGTTGGCATGCGGTGTTTTTTTAGTGTAGGTAGGCCGCCTGCCAAGTTTCATCGCATTCGGAGTTTGTTTGATAGTCAAACCGTTAAACTTATAGCGGCATTATAGCCGGTCAAACGTCGGACGTTTTCGGTCTCCGGAAACAGTCGCCGGGACTCTCTCTCTTCTCTTCTCTCAGCCCAAAGCTTTCTGCATAGTCCGCTATCAACCACATACTTGACCTTATCTGCCTAACCCTTTTTGCACAGTGCATCGTCCCCTCGCGCGTGTCCGAAACTTACCTGAACCAGACCCAGGCAGTCGTCACCGTTGGGTCCGGAACATCCCCAAACATCTACAAAACATCACCGTTTCCTCGTTTGGACTCCGTAACCTATTCATCTCCGACCGTCCGATTTTGATTGAATGGTCGAAAATACTCCCTCGTATCTATATTATGGTATATATAGTAGTCCACCCCTAGTCCAACCCTAAAATTTAGCTCCTTTGTCCCATCACCCGCCGCGACCTTCCAAATCCACCTCGGGATTCTCCCAGATCTGATCGAGCCAACCCACCGCCTCCACTGTATGCCTCCCGATCCAAATCCTCTCCGACCCCTCCCTTTTTTCAGTGCCTCCCAAATCGCAGCAGCAACAACCGAGGCCCCCTGCTCCCTGCCTCCTCCTCGACGCCTTTGAGCCCGAGCGTGCCAACCACCTGCAGGCCGACCCCGTCGCCGCTCCTCCTCTGCTCGTTCCCTTCCCCTCATTTCCTCTCCCGTTTCCCTCATCTCTCTCTCTCGTTCTGGACAGGAAGACCGCCATGGCACCTGGAGCTCGAGCTCGTCCGGCACCATCGTCTAGACCCATCTACGGGAACCGGATCCGCCTCGCACCGCCGGGAATCGGCTCCCCATCACCTTGTGTTTTCAACTTCTCTTTCCTCTCGTTTGATCATCCTTTTGTTACCGGAGTTCCTTATGGAGACTCTACATGATGGTTCTTTAAGGATTTAATTACTTCTTGAAGTGTTCATCGAGATTCTTTTTAGAGGAGCTCAAGTATTCTTCAACTTGCATTCCGAAGTGCAATTTTTCCTAACTTATCTTTTGAGATGGTGTTATGTCTTTCTTGACAATTTTCTCTTCATGTTCCATGATTCAAAAGTTGTCAGGAATCACATATTTTAAACCCATCATTTTCAGTTTGTTCATGAGTTCTTATGCAACCCATCAATCACTTCTTTGGAGTTATATTGGGTTATATTTCACCAAAACCTTTCCCTAAGGATTGTTGCTATCTATGGTGCTTATAAATGACCCAAGTTCTTCATTTATCCTCCCGGTGAGATAAGCTTCTCATCTCCTTGTTCATATAAATCCAATCTATTGTTTCCATTAGTGGCAGAATTTCACCTCATAATTTCGAGCTGTTTTCCATAAGCCCACTACAAGCTTATTCTTTTCGTTGTTGATTTTCCAACAACACCGTGAAATCCTTCTTTTCAAGGATGCTTTTCAAGCTCATTTGTGGCAGAAGTTGGCCTTTTCTTCTCCATTCTTATTCCAATGATATATCTTCTATTCTTTCTTCCGGAGGCATTGTGATGATGCTCTCTTCACACTTCACTCATCATCTCGTATTGTGTAGATCATGTTCTTTCCTTTTCTTATCCATTCAACCGGAGTGGCGTGTTTTCATTTGAGTTCTCTCATCTTACCAAGTTTTACCTCCTTCCTCAACCGGAGTGCTGACTGAAATCTTTCTTACCCCTTCCGCCATTCTTTCAATAGTTCCGGAGGCAGCGTACTGTTGATTTCATCAAGTATCCTCTCATCTTGTCAAGTTCTTGTCAATTCCTTCCATTTTCAGTCGGAGTGTTGTCCAAATTATATCATTCTCATTCCTTCTCTATATTGTTTAACCGGAGTGTTGTCGTAATTGATCTTTATCGTTCTTCGTACATCTCGTTTCAACCGAAGTGCTTGCATGTACTCCTTATCCATTGCACCATTTCCTTATGTTTTTTCAACCTACAAGGTTCGAGTAATGTTCCTTGTTCCTCTTTTCTAACGGGGTGTTTTCAACTTTGTTCATCTTCGTTGTATTCTTTCTTTCGATTTGTTTAACCTCTCAAGGTTCTTTGGTTTCACTCTATTGTCAAGAAGCAACTTAGTTTTACCTCTTATCTTCCTGTTCCTTTTCCTTCCGGTGCCATCCTAGATCTCGGGACGAGATCCTCTCGTAGTGGTGGAGTGTTGTGACGCCCCGAGACCGTTGTGCCAAGTGTCTTTCAGTGATTCGCCGACGCTGCCATGTCATTGGCTCGCGTGTTGCATCTTTTCATGTCATCATGTGCATTGCATCATCATGTTTTCAAAACTTGCATCCGTCCAGGCCTCCCCCAGTTCTGTCTGTTGTCCGTTCTAAGCCCAGACACACTCGCACGCGCCCGCGGCACGTCTGAAATAGTATTTTATAAGTGGCTAGGAAATGTTCTCGGAATGGGTTTAAAGTTGGCATGCGGTGTTGTTTTAGTGTAGGTAGGCCGCCTGCCAAGTTTCATTGCATTCGGAGTTTGTTTGATAGTCATACCGTTAAACTTATAGCGGCATTATAGCTGGTCAAACGTCGGACGTTTTCGTTCTCCGGAAATAGTCGCCGGGTCTCTCTCTCTTCTCTTCTCTCAGCCCAAAGCTTTCTGCATAGTCCGCTATCAACCACATACTTAACCTTGTCTGGCTAACCCTCTTTGCACAGTGCATCGACCCCTCGCACATGTCCGAAACATACCTGAACCCGACCCGGGCAGTCGTCACCGTTGGGTCCGGAACGTCCCCAAACATCTACAAAACATCACCGTTTCCTCGTTTGGACTCCCTAACCTATTCATCTCCGACCGTCCGATGATCCAAATACTCCCTCCTATCTATATTCTGGTATATATAGCAGTCCACCCCTAGTCCAACCCTAAAATTTAGCTCCATTGTCCCATCACCCGCCGCCACCTTCCAAATCCTCCTCGGGATCCTCCCAGATCCAATTGAACCGACCCAACGCCTCCACTATACCCCTCCCTTTTTTTCAGCGCCGCCCAAATCGCAGCAGCAGCAACCGAGGCCCCCTACTCCCTGCCTCCCCCACGACGCCTTTGAGCCCGAGCGCGCAAACCACCTACAGGCCGACCCCGTCGCCGCTCCTCCTCATCTCGTTTCCTTCCCCTCGTTTCCTCTCCCGTTTCTCTCATCTCTCTCTCTCCTTCTGGACAGGAAGACCGCCATGGCGCCCGGAGCTCGAGCTCGTCCGGCACCATCGTCTAGACCCATCTCCGGGAACCGGATCCGCCTCGCACCGCCGGGAATCGGCTCCACATCACCTTGTGTTTTCAACTTCTCTTTCCTATCGTTTGATCATCCTTTTGTTACCGGAGTTCCTTATGGAGACTCTACATGATGGTTCTTTAAGGATTTAATTCCTTCTTGAAGTGTTCATCGAGATTCTTTTTAGAGGAGCTCAAGTATTCTTCATCTTGCATTCCGAAGTGCAATTTTTCCTAAATTATCTTTTGAGATGGTGTTATGTCTTTCTTGACAATTTTCCCTTCATGTTCCATGATTCAAAAGTTGTTAGGAATCACATATTTTAAACCCATCATTTTTAGTTTGTTCATGAGTTCTTTTGCAACCCATCAATCACTTCTTTGGAGTTATATTGGGTTATATTTCACCTAAAGCTTTCCCTAAGGATTGTTGCTATCTATGGTGCTTAGAAATGACCCAAGTTCTTCATTTATCCTCCCGGTGAGATAAGCTTCTCGTCTCCTTGTTCATATAAATCCAATCTATTGTTTCCATTAGTGGCAGAATTTCACCTCATAATTTCGAGCTGTTTTCCATAAGCCCACTACAAGCTTATTCTTTTCGTTGTCGATTTTCCAACAACACCGTGAAATCCTTCTTTTCAAGGATGCTTTTCAAGCTCATTTGTGGCAGAAGTTGGACTTTTCTTCTCCATTCTTATTCCAATGATATATCTTCTATTCTTTCTTCCGGAGGCATTGTGATGATGCTCTCTTCACACTTCACTCATCATCTCGTATTGTGTAGATCATGTTCTTTCCTTTGCTTATCCATTCAACCGGAGTGGCGTGTTTTCATTTGAGTTCTCTCATCTTATCAAGTTTTACCTCCTTCCTAAACCGGAGTGCTGTCTGAAATCTTTCTTACCCCTTCTGCCATTCTTTCAATAGTTTCGGAGGCAGCATACTGTTGATTTCATCAAGTATCCTCTCATCTTGTCAAGTTCTTGTTAATTTCTTCCATTTTCAGCCGGAGTGTTGTCCAAATTATATCATTCTTATTCCTTCTCTATATTGTTTAACCGGAGTGTTGTCGTAATTGATCTTTATCATTCTTTGTACATCTCGTTTCAACCGGAGTGCTTGCATGTACTTCTTATCCATTGCACCCTTTCCTTATGTTTTTTCAACCTACAAGGTTCGAGTAATGTTCCTTGTTCCTCTTTTCTAGCGGAGTGTTTTCAACTTTGTTCATCTTCGTTGTATTCTTTCTTTCGATTTGTTTAACCTCTCAAGGTTCTTTGGTTTCACTCTATTGTCAAGAAGCAACTTAGTTTTACCTCTTATCTTCCTCTTCCTTTTCCTTCCGATGCCATCCTAGATCTCGGGACAAGATCCTCTCGTAGTGGTGGAGTGTTGTGATGCCCCGAGACCGTTGTGCCAGGTGTCTTTCAGTGATTCGCCGACGTTGCCATGTCATTGGCTCGCGTGTTGCATCTTTTCATGTTATCATATGCATTGCATCATCATGTTTTCAAAACATGCATCCGTCCCGGCCTCCCCCAGTTCTGTCTGTTGTCCGTTCTAAGACCAGACACACTCGCACGCGCCCACGGCACGTCCGAAATAGTATTTTATAAGTGGCTAGGAAATGTTCTCGGAATGGGTTGAAAGTTGGCATGCAGTGTTGTTTTAGTGTAGGTAGGCCGCCTGCCAAGTTTCATTGCATTCGGTGTTCGTTTGATAGTCATACCGTTAAACTTATAGCGGCATTATAGCAGGTCAAACGTCGGACGTTTTCGTTCTCCGGAAACAGTCGCCGGGTGTCTCTCTCTTCTCTTCTCTCAGCCCAAAGCTTTCTGCACAGTCCGCTATCAACCACATACTTAACCTTGTCTGCCTAACCCTCTTTGCACAGTGCATCGACCCCTCGTGCATGTCCGAAACTTACCTGAACCCGACCCGGGCAGTCGTCACCGTTGGGTCCGGAACATCCCCAAACATCTACAAAACATCACCTTTTCCTCGTTTGGACTCCCTAACCTATTCATCTCCGACCGTCCGATTTTGATCGGATGATCCAAAATACTCCCTCCTATTTATATTCTGGTATATATAGTAGTCCACCCCTAGTCCAACCCTAAAATTTAGCTCCTTTGTCCCATCACCCGCCGCCACCTTCCAAATCCTCCTCGGGATCCTCCCAGATCTGATCGAACCAACCCAACGCCTCCACTATACCCCTCCCTTTTTTTCAGCGCCACCCAAATCGCAGCAACAGCAACCGAGGCCCCCTACTCCCTGCCTCCCCCTCGACGCCTTTGAGCCCGAGCGCGCCAACCACCTGTAGGCTGACCCCGTCGCCGCTCCTCCTCATCTCGTTTCCTTCCCCTCGTTTCCTCTCCCGTTTCTCTCATCTCTCTCTCTCTCGTTATGGACAGGAAGACCGCCATGGTGCCCGGAGCTCGAGCTCATCCGGCACCATCGTCTAGACCCATCTCTGGGAACCGGATCCGCCTCGCACCGCCGGGAATCAGTTCCCCTTGACCTCGTGCTGCCTCCGGTGGTCGTCTCACCGTCTGCCGTCGCCGGAAGTACCAGCGCTGCCACCACTCGTCTTCCTGGAACGCAGGCAGTCTTTCTCTAGCCGCGCCAAGTCTGTGTCCAGCCGCGCCGGAGCCTCTCCTTCTCCCGCGCCGCAAGCCTGTCAGCAGCCGCCACCGTTGTCTCTGCCTTGCGCCGCCTCCTGTGTTCTGTGCTCGTTCGAGGGGGGAGGACGAGCGTTGGTGTGTATGGGTTGCCCCTTCGCATTGCCTTAAGGCCCAGTCGTGCCAGATCCGGCCTGCCTGGCCTCCCCCTCACCAGCTGGGCCAAAGTCCATGGTGAGCCACCCAAAGCCCAGCGCCCAGCGGTTTTCAGCCTGCATATGTTTTTTTTCTGAGCTGTGACTTTATCAATTTCAAGTGAATTGCAGTTTTGCAGTTTAGCCCCTAAACAACATGCATATAATAACTCACAATTGGTGCATCGGATTAAAATGAATTATATATGAAAAATGCTTAGAATTATGTGCAGGTTAATTATATCCAACTTTCAGGCATGTTTGAAATGTTCAAATTGCTGTTTGTTTAAATTTGCCCCTATGCCATGTTAAAATGCTTTATTTCATAACTAAATAACCGTAGCTCGGTTTTAAATAATCCTTATATCTAAATGGGGTAGAAAAATGCCTAGTTTAACATGGTGGCTTTACTTTGCATGTTTAATAACTCTAAAATTGTGTTTAGGGAAGAACAGTACCAAATCCATATTTTGCACATGAGGATTTTTCTGGACTTGTTGCTTGTTGTTCCGGCCTCATTTAAACTTGTCTAGATAGGTACTTTTCATATGCTTCACCTCTTGCCTTGTTAGTCAACATTTAATATTGTTGGGTACCTAAATGAGAGAGAACTAAATAAGTCATGTTGCATATTGAGCTCCACTTAATTTGTAGTGTTGTTTGTTGCACTTTGCCAAGCCATGCTTCATTAAACCGGACATGCATCATACTTGCTTGTGCATCATGCCATGTTTATGTGTTGTTTGTTTACTATGTTGTTTGCTTCTTTCCGGTGCTCCTTCTTCGGGTTAGTTCCGATAACGTCGTGTTTGTGAGGATCCGTTCGACTACATCCATTTGTCTTCTTCATGGACTTGTTATTCTTCTTTGCGGGATCTCAGGCAAGATGACCATACCCTCGAAATCACTTCTATCTTGGCTTGCTAGTTGCTCGCTCTTTTGCTATGCCTATGTCGCGATACCTACCACATGCTTTCTCATGCCTCCCATATTGCCATGTCAAGCCTCTAACCCACCTTGTCCTAGCAAACCGTTGTTTGGCTATGTTACCGCTTTGCTCAGCCCCTCTTATAGCGTTGCTAGTTGCAGGTGAAGATGAAGTTTGTTCCTTGTTGGAACATGGATATTTGTTGGGATATCACAATATCTCTTATTTAATTAATACATTTATATACTTGGTAAAGGGTGGAAGGCTCAGCCTTATGCCTGGTGTTTTGTTCCACTCTTGTCGCCCTAGTTTCCGTCATACCGGTGTTATGTTCCTTGATTTTGCATTCCTTACACGGTTGGGTTATAATGGGAACCCCTTGACAGTTCGCCTTGAATAAAAATCCTCTAGCAAGGTCCAACATTGCTTTTACCATTTTCCACCTAGCCTTTTTTCCCTTGGGTTCTGCAGACTCAAGGGTCATCTTTATTTAAACCCCCGGGCCAGTGCTCCTCTAAGTGTTGGTCCAACCTGTCAGCTGCCGGTGGCCACCAGGGGCAACTCTGGGATGGCCTACCGGAACCTTGGACAACCCGGTGTGCCCTGAGAACGAGATATGTGCAGCTCCTATCGGGATTTGTCGGCACATTCGGGTGGCTTTGCTCGTCCTGTTTTACCATTGTCGAAATGTCTTGTAACCAGGACTCCGAGTCTGATGGGCTAAGTTGGGACACACCTGCAGGGTTCTGTACTTTCGAAAGCCATGCCCGCGGTTATGGGCAGATGGGAATTTGTTAATGTCCGGTTGTAGAAAACTTGACACTTAACTTAACTAAAATGTATCAACCGCGTGTGTAGCCGTGATGGTCTCCTCTCGGCGGAGTCTAGGAAGTGAGCACGGTGTTGGAGTTATGCTTGAACGTAAGTAGTTTCAGGATCACTTCTTGATCACTTATAGTTTGCGACCGTGCTTTTCTTCTCTTCTCGCTCTCATTTGTGTAAGTTAGCCACCATATATGCTAGTGCTTGCTACAGCTCCACCTCATACCTTTTCCTACCCATAAGCTTAAATAGTCATGATCGCGAGGGTGTGAGATTGCTGAGTCCCCGTGACTCACAGATTACTTCCAAAACCAGTTGCAGGTGCCGATGATACCATGCAGGTGACGCAACCGAGCTCAAGGAGGAGCTCGATGAAGATCTCGTTCATTGTGTTGTTTCATTTCAGTTGATTAGTAGTGGAGCCCAGTCGGGGCGATCGGGGATCTTTTGCATTAGGGGTAGTCTTCTTTTATTTTGGTTCCGTAGTCGGACCTTGATTGTATCTAGATGATGTAATGCTATATTCATGTATTGTGTGAAGTGGCGATTGTAAGCCAACTCTGTACCTCTTTCTTATTCAGTACATGGGATGTGTAAAGATTACCCCTCTTGCGACATGCCAACAATGCCTCTAAGTCGTGCTCCAGCACATGGGAGATATAGCCGCATAGTGGGTGTAACATCTACATCCTAAGTGCGCAGGGGTCTTTGGGCCATCACCCTTTGCACTTCTACATGGTTGCATACGCGACCGGTGAGCAGACCTAGCCCCCCTTATAAAAGGCGAGGCGTTCCAGTCCAACCCGGAGCACGCGGCTCCGTCTCTAACATTCGTTGGGCTTTTTGCTAATACATACGACGTAGAGTGCCCATACTTATTCCCGCATGATGGCACGCTATCAGGCCAGAGTCCCCTCGGATCAAATATCCAAACCGTTAGTGCGTTGGTAGTGCGGCCACGAGCAGAGACTCACGAAGGTTGTGACCCCGTCACCCCGTTTCGAGGACTTGCGGCAAGGGCTAAGAATGCCCGGCCACGCCTCATATTCAACTCTCTAGTACCCTCTAGGTCAACCCGTCTCCACATCACTCATGGGTACCCCTCAGGGTCGACACACCTTTCCAATAACGGTTGTAAAGTCCAAGTATCCGTGTGTCCAAACATCAAGGGGGAAACCTGAGGAATCACCCTCGGTGAATTCCACTCGATGTAATCATCAAGGTGAACGTAAGAGGAACCACCCTCGAGGTTCACACTTCAGGGGTTGCACCATAGAGTTGTATCGGGAATGGTTAAGGAGGAATCACCCTTGATGACCACGACCCAATAGCTACACTATACGGTTAACATTAGAAGTGCGGTCGAGGTACCACCATTGGCACTCGATAGTAACTCTGTAGAGTTGTACAACTATGGGGTGATCTGCGGTGTCGGGGCCTGGACGTCGATCACGTTGATCAAGTCATCGAACATAAAGCGGGGCAACTGGGATCGATTCATCGAACATAAAGCGGGTCAATGGATCTCTAACCGGCCTATACTAAGCATTTTAGAATAAGCAGGTAAGGTATCAAACCAGGTTGCAAAAATAGGCTATGCATCAGAATAGGAGCAATCAATTACAATAGAAAAATGTAATGCAAGCATAACAGAATAGAATGGGTGATACCGGAATGATCAAAGGGGGGCTTGCTTTCCTGGAAGCTCTGTTGGAAAGGAAGAAGTGTCGTTGTCGTAGTCGATCATAGGGACAGCAAGGGTCTCAGGGTCTACCGGGGAGAAGAGGGGGAAGAAACAATAAATATAAAGCAAACAAAGCATCACAAAGCATAACATGGAAATATGATGAGCCGGGTGTGACCTAACATATGGCTACACGATATAGGTGAAGGGGGAATTCAACCGGGAACGTTTTCTAGTTCCGAACCTGTGTCAGATAGATGACTGGAGGGGGAATGTTCCATGTTCAGCACTCTAGGGGCATGTGAAAGATGAACGGACCGCGTATTCGGATTCGTTGGATTTTTCTAAGCAACTTTCATACATAAAGTTTTTCAATCCGACCTACGGTTTACTTTCTACTAATTTTAAAGATTTAAACATTTTCAGAAACTATTTAAATTAACAGAAAAGAAATATTGCATCAGGATGACGTCATAGTGAAGTTAATAGTCAATAGCCACACTGACCAGGTCACACCTGACCAGTGGGGCCCACCTGTCATTGGAAGTGGGCTAATAGCAGTTCATTTTAATTTAAACAGAGTAATTAGTGACTGGACCCCAACTGTCAGGGACTCATTAGTTTAGCTAATTATTTTTATTTAGGAAAATGTTTTAATTAGTTTAATTATGCGGGAGGGGGGGCCCGCGTGTCAGTGGCACTAAGTGCCCACTCAGCAAAGTTGACCATGATTATTGTGGTCAACTGGGTCTAGGGGGGCCCACAGGCTACGCCCAGAGGCGGGCCCCACCGGTGCCATGTCAGCGCCGGCGCCGGAGCAATGCCGGTGAGGCGAAACGCGGCGGTGCGACCACGGTTTGTCGGAAAAAGACTACAAGGCACGGGGAGGAGCGCAGCTAGGCGCGTTCGAACGGCCACTCGACCGCGCGTCGACTGGTTGTGGCCAGAGCAGCTAGTGTGGCCGGATCTAGGACCCTATGGCATCGCCGGCGGCGACGCACTCAGGCGAGCTACGGCGAAGGCGATGCGGTGCGATCGTGAGCGAACTGAGAGGCTGGGAAAGGCGTACGCGTTACGGTGGGGCCAACGGTCGCGAGCCCGTGACCATTTGGTCATAGAAAGCACGCCGGCGGCGAGCGGAGGTGGCGACGCGTTCGGGCGCTCGTCGAGGCAGCTGCTAAGGGGCACAGGGAGGGAAGCAAGTGGCACGGGCGGCTTCAGCAAGTGGTCCTGAGCACGCTCGTGTGCAAGGGTGAGCATGACGATGCCCAGAACGACTACGGCGAGCTATGCACTGGAGCTGCGTTTGGGCGGCTATGGCAGCGGCGGCAACGGTGATGGACCCGTGCGGGGGAGCGAGGGGAGAGAGTGGTGGCTCACCAGGAGCCGTAGGGAAGTGGGAGCATGCTCGGGGAGGCCTGTTGGAGGCGTACGACAGCGGCGATTGGCGACGTCTAGGGTCAGGGAGGAGCTCGATCCCGAGGTTATGTTGGCGCCGGGCTCGATCCTGAGGGCGGAAAGGAAGTAGAGGAAACAGGTGGAGCGGTCGGGCTTGTCGAAGAGGCACTCGGGGCTTAGTGGCCGTGCTAAGACACGGCCATGGCGGCGGCGACGACGGGTGCTCATGGGGGAGGAAGAAAGCGGGAGAGGGAGAGAGCGAGGGGGAGACTGGGGCTGGCTAGGGTTAGCGAGGGTCAAGTAGGCACCGGAGATTGGCGGATGGCCACCTCGTGGCCGATCTAAGCCATGGACGTCGCAAGGGCATTCACCGAGCTCTGATGAACAAAGGTAGGGGAAGGCCCCAGATGGTCTGGGCCGTGGCACTTTACAACTAGAGTCCTAGTCCCACAGTAGCGTTTAGGCCTTTTCTATTTCTTCTTTTCTGTTTTAGCTTTTATTTATTAACAGATAGAGAAAGGGAATTATTTGGTCAACTATTTCACTTAGGAAAAATTTGGGAGGTGTCCGATTAAATCCCTGGTGATTATAGACAGTGCCACAAATATTTTGGAGACCAAAAGAATTCATTTGGTATTTTTCATAAATAGGATAACATTTAAAAATGCTGAATTGGTGCTGTTATAATTGCAAATTCTCATCTTTGCACAAAAGTGATGTTGTGTTCCCTAACAAAAAATTGTTATGGATTTTTTGAGAAATGATGAACATTTTTCCAGCAACTTCAAACTTCACTTGAATTTGAATTGATGTGAATTTCAAATGGGATATTGAACAAAGGTGATTAAGCACTATTTGGAAAAATGATTAGCTTAATCATAGAGGGTTACTATAGCATGACACTGGGGGTGTTACAATGACTCTCGCAACAACGGTTGCAGCCGAAGACGAATGTTCAGAATCTTCAATAGATGGAGTGCGACGCTAGCTTGCATTTTGTGGAGGCCTGGAGTCAAACTTGATGCTCTCTATGAAGCCATCTTCCTGAATATCATCTTAAGAGTAGAGCACTATGAGGCTCTTCCAGGACCACCAATAACCTTTATGAGCAAGAAATGAGTTCCTGGTGGGCAAGTTGCGAATGCGATTGACATCCACCAAGAGACTCTGCATCTGATGCTTCAGCCATGCATGATGCCTATCCTGCTCTTGATGTATACCCACCAGAAGCTCATGGTCGTTGAGGAAACAAGGACACTTCTGAGGCCTTTGAGCTATGGTGCAAGCAGTGGCTTCAGTGTTGGCGTGCATGGCACACATAAGTCAACAACAAGAGGATAAGCAGGTGTTCCAGTATTTGCCACATGAATCCCTTCAATAGGCTGCGTGAAGCTTTGGAATTCTGCATTCTGAAGGTGGAGTGGCTTCTTTGCAGGATCGGGGTAGATGGCTTCAATAGACATATCAACATCAGGCAAAAATACAATGTGGTTGCGCGCTGAGGGTTGTTAGTCGATGGTTGAATGAACCTTAATCAAGTGCATCACCCATGTAGCATAGAATTTTAGGCCAAACCACTACAAAAAATACACTTCCGTGATGATACGTGTTTGTCACAGTAGGTCGCGTTTTCTGTCATGCATGTACATCCATGAAAAATTTATGACAGAATCAAGATAGTCATACCTATGCTGTCGTAGAAGTGTTCCATGACATTGCCAAAATTATCATCACGGAAGTGTCCACTTCCATGATGATAAATCACGCGTCACAGAAGTGCTTTCGTCAAGGGTGACCGACACGTGGCATCCACCGTAACGGAACACCGTTAAGTTATCGGGTCGGATTTTGGATCCGATAACCCGTTAACAGCCACAACCAATGCCGATTTTCCACGTGTAAAATTCTCACTGGCTGACGGATCCACGCGTCAGTTCCGCGTTGACACAGGTGTCACTCATCCAACGGTCGAGATGGGCCTATGATATGTTGACACGTGGACCGGCCCAAAAGTGGCCCACAAAGTTTAAATGGGCCGGCCCAACCGAAGGCCCGTAAGATTTAGCGGACCGTAATGGGCCGGCCCAGCTAAAGGCCCACAGAATTTAGAGGACCATAATGGGCCGGCCCAACTAAAGGCCCACACGATTTTGCAGACCATAATGGGCCGGCCCAGCTAAAGGCCCACAAGATTCTGCAGACCATAATGGGCCGGCCCAGCTAAAGGCCCAACATTCTCTGTCAAATCGGCCCGTCAACGGCCTGTCCTAAACTTGTCATCAACGCGGCCCATGGTCACTTCTGGACCGTTAACAGTCCTGTAAGTAATTGGGCCAAATTACGTCCCGGTGTATTTCTGGCCTGTTAAAGGTCTGGCTTCATTTGGGTCCATTTACAGGCCATCAAAACTTTCGGCCCATAAACGACCGTGAAGGATTTGGGTCATATTCGGCCATGTCTAACATTCGGCCTGTTAGAGGCCCACTATAGCTTTGGGACACTTTCGGCCTATTGTCATTTTCGGCCTGTTAACGCCGGACGTAAACCATGGGCCATATGTGGCCCAATGTCATATCGGGCCCATTAACGACCCATATAAAAATGATGATAATCTTTCCCGACCGAAGTTCCGGCCTATTAAAGGCCCATGTATTAGGTCGGCGCATTTACGGCCCGTCCGAATTTCGGCCTGTCAAAGATCCGCATTGTAAATGGGCCACCTTTTCGGCCAGCTAAGCCCAGTGGGTTATTTGGCACAATCAGGGCTCAATATCACTTTCGGTCTATTAAAGGCCCATGTTTTTTATGGGCTCGATATATTTACACCTGTAAACGGCCTATTTTTACTGAGGGCCCAAATTATGTTTAGGCCTGTTAAAGGCCCACTATGGGCACAGGCCTACCAGAAAAATATGAAAGCTTATGCTGATTTAGGCCCAGATATTTTTAGTGGGCTACATGCCAATTTTGGCCCGTAATCATTTTTGGCCCAATTGGAATGGGCCCGACGAATGTTGGCATGTTGGGCTCCTACAAAGCTTTTGGCCGAATACATTACTAAGTTAAACCTACACTATACAAAAAATAGTGTCGTAATTACTTCAGCCTGAGGCAGCATCATAAATGTTGTATCACAACAAAATAAATTCCAACCATACAACAAAAGGCCTGTTGGCATAAAGTTTATAGTCCTTCCAGATAAAAGCACCATCAGATGTATAGAAGCACAGATCATTTGACCTGAGTGCTAATGTTCCAGGCTGTAGAATCTGATGGAGCAGCATGATCTCTAGCTTTTTTCCGCCATTGCTCTTGAACAACAAAGCGAATGTCTGATAGTCTGGTTTCAAAACCATTCATATCTTGACAACATTTCTCAACCACTATTCTTGTTTCCGAAACAATGTCTATTAGGGATCGGACTTGTGCCAGGAGCACAGATATATCACTCTGTCTAGCAGGAAGATTGTGTTTAGTAGGCGATTTGGACGAGGTTAACTTGACAACCAACCCAAAATTACGTAGGAAGATGCTTTTTGCACTGTTAGTGGAGAGATACTGGCGCACTACTGGAAGAGGTGACATTGTGCCTGTAGTAGCCTCGTCACCTTCAGGTGGTTGTGGCTGTTCAATCATTTGTTCCATAGCTTCCTAAAAGTTTGACCTTGTAGATTAGTGTACCAGATAAGTTACTAATGAGACAAAAACAAACAAAGTAGGTTAAACATTTATACATAACTTATTTTGGTGAACTACTGTAATACATTAGCATGTATTGTAGTGCCAACTACATATTAAAATCACTTCCAGAACATATGTCCATGTAGCATGCCTACTGTATTGTCTATTTCCTCACATTCATTGACATCTAAGGATAAAGAGACATGGTTTAAAGTAGGATGAACATAGTATGACATCATTCATATCATGGGAAAACATATATAAAACAAACAGGCTATTTTATCATTGTGTGTGCACATGAATATAACAACTAGATTACAGATCAAGACCAAAAGAATATCCTTCATCTCTTTTAAACCATGTAAGGTGAAATGATACGTTAAGACAACTGTGAATTAAAGTGAACAGAGTAACTGACATTGGCTACAAACCAAGTAGTTAAATGAACACATCACAGTACCAGTCAGTTCAAGGCAGGAGGGGTAAAAGGACTTACAACAGCGACATGAACTGGTGTGCTCATGCCCTTCATCTTGCTGGTGTGGCAATCCTTGAAAATTTGCACTGCATTCGGTTCAGGTTCTTTTTGGTCCGCATGGGCTTTCCTCTGTATTAGGAACAAGTAAATATAGATGCGATAATATGGCACAAAAAAGAAGGAAGTAGCAACTATTTACAAGAGCCTCGCAGTGTGTAATATAGCTACGAGATCCTGTTGTCTGTTGGAATTTCACTTTAGAATGGTTGGTTTTGTTCTTCAAACAATTAGCCTAGAAGAAGATACACTTGTAAGGCACATACATAAATACAAGTTCAATATGTGGTCTGATCAAATACATATATCCTACTTGATACTTTGGATCAGACCAGTGTTTAACGAGGGCTGTACAGTCTTCATTTGTAATATATTCCACTGGAGATGTTTGGGCGATTTCATTGTTAGCCTTGCCTTCAAAGTGAGATTTTCTAAGGTGGTACCAATACTATCACAGAGCAGACTGAAAAACATGAGCGCATGCTTGTTTAGTTGCATCATCTTTCGGATCCAACTTGAACCTCATCTGCTGAAAAAAGAATGTGAGTCTTATTAGGAGGAAGCTACAAAATATGGGACAGAGCAAGACAATATTACTAATTGCGATGAATAACATTACTTACGGATAAATGGTCAAGGAAGGTGTTAAACTGGGTATTGTCTTTCTCATTCCTGTACTGGATCCACATTGGGAGGATACGTGCATGACACCTAATGGCTGCCTCTGATACTAACTTGGCTGACTCTGTAGCATCACGTGGCCTTTTTAAACCTGCCTCAAAATGGATCTCCATTCTTCCTACTTTAGATTTTGTTAATCTGTCAAGCATTATCCCTAATGTCTGTTTTCCCTTGCACCGTGGTGCTAGTTCAACAACAAATATGGAAAGTGTTAGTGTACATCAAACTGTGAGAGTACATATAAAGGAGCATGCAACTGCAACTTGACTCGGTCAGGTACCGTTTTGGTGTTGATGCTCATGAGGTTCATCTGATCTTGCCAAGTCATGTTGTGTCAGCAGTGCTTCGGAAGTAGTGTTAGGTGTGAAGGCAGCTTGGGAACTGGCCAGTTCCGGAGCAAACGAATGAGTAACTGGTTGAGATGATGGTACAGTTGAAGTGGATGCTACAGCTGGTGGAGCAGGTGATACTGTGTTTGTAGATTTAGCTGGTGGACTTGGACCTTCTACTGCACTATAAGTACCATCAGAATCTCGACGGCAGAACCTTTTCCGTTTCACTCGACGAGTAACAGCACTACCTACTATATTATTTTCCTTGCTCTTTTTTGACTTCGCCATGTCAAGCTGTACCCATAACAGAAAAGAATAAAATCACTCTTCAGAACTCATTGATGCATGATACAGACAAGTAATACTTTGATGTAAGACAACCGTATGAGGATGGAATATGTAAGAAAAACAGGACAGCATGACATATTCACAGCTACGATGTGCAAACTAATCAGAAGGATTTTCAAGAAAATAGAAGTAATGCAAGCTAGACACCATATGAAAGATGCAACCAATATTACTCTGCCAAGTTAAAAGTGTGTTGTCATAAGTGGCAATTCGAAAAATTAGAAGCAGTACAACGTAGAAATCAATGCAAGATGCAACCACTATCAAACTGCCATGTTAAAAGCTTCCAATCATGAGTGACTGATGCAGGATACACAACAACAGTACTTTGATGTAAGAACATGGTATGATAGATAGATGTAGTGTATTATAGACACAGAAAGCCATGTCATATGCACATGTATAATGTATAAACTCAGCAGGTGAAATTTAATTAAAATAGAAGAAATACAGGCTAGACAACATATGCAACATGAAACCAATTATCACATTGTCAACTTAGAGAAAGCAACTACGATGGTGGAGTACGGGAGATGAACTCATCATGTAGACTTGGGACTTCAACTTCATTAGCAGTAGCAGTGGCAAATCTAGAGAGTCTCTATTTGCGTCGGTGCGGAGGACCACCAACATCCCCTAACATACTCTTTTCCTTCATATTTTCTGATATTGCCTTATGAAGTCAAAACCACAAGAATATGAATAAAATTAGCTCTGCATAACTGGTTGATGCATGATACAGACAAACACTACTTTGATGAAAGGCAAGCGCAGGATAGGAGGATGGAATATATACAAAAAAGACAGCGTTTCATATTCACACGTACGATAAGAGGATGGAATATGTATGAAAAAACAGTAAGCAGAAGGCATTCCAACAAAGTTAGAAGAAATGAAAGCTAGGCACCATTTGAACATGCAACCAATATCACTCTATCAGGTAAAAAGTGTCTCGTCGTAAGTGCCATTTGAAGAAATTAGAAGCAGTACAAGCTAGAAGACAATGCAAGATGCAACCTACATCACAGTCCCAAGTTAAATGTGTCTTATGGGTAAGTGATCATTGCAGGTATAAATTGTAAGCCACGCAGATGCAATTCAACATAATCAGAAGCAATACAAACTAGACATCATACGGAAAAGGCAACCACGTATAACAGTTCATAGTAAGAGCAAGCACATGTGATGGTGGAGTAGGGGAGATGTGCTCATCATGTACACGTATGTTCTAGAAACAGGAACACGTGTCATATTCATAGGCATTATGTGTAAAGTAAGCAGATGCAATTCAAGTTAGAAGCAATACAAGCTAGACATCATACGCAACATGCAACCACATATAATAGTGTCAAGTTAGAGCAAGCACCTGTGATGGTGGAGTAGGGGAGATGTGCTCATAATCTACACAGCTACTTGACTGTCCAGCCTTGTGTTGTTTTGCGAATCTTGTTGGGAGGATGGCAGAGTAGAATCTGTAGAGACCCCCTATTTGAGTTGCTCCAAAGGACCACCATCATCCACTGCCGGACTAATTTCGTTCAGCTGTAATGATTTTGCATTGTGAAGTCAAACCGATAAGAAAAAGGAATAAAATTGCTCTTTAGAACTCATTCATGCATGATACTGACGAAAACTACTTGGATGAAAGGAAAACACATGATGCGAGGATGGAATATGTATGAAAAACAGGATGGTGTGACATATTCACACCTATGATGTGGTAACTAAGCAGAAGGCATTTCAACAAATTAGAAGCACTGCAAGCTAGACACCATATGAAAGATGCAACCAATATCACTCTGCTAAGTTCAAACTGTATGGCATTTCAACAAATTAGAAGCAGTACATGCTAGAAATCATATGCAAGACACAACCAATATCACAGTGGTGACTTAAAGGTGCCTTATCATAAGTGACTGATGCGGGATATGCAAGAATGGTAGTCTGATGTAGAAACAGGAACACATGTCATATTCACAAGCATTATGTGTAAAGTAAGCAGATGCAATTCAACAAAGTTAGAAGCAATATAAGATAGACATCATACACAACATGCAACCACATATAATAGTGCCAAGTTAGAGCAAGCACCTGTGATGGTGGAGTAGGGGAGATGTGCTCATCATCTACACAGCTACGTTGACTGTCTAGCCTTGCGTTTTCTTGCGAATCTTGTTGGGAGGATGGCGGAGTAGAATCTGTGGAGAACCTCCATTTCAGTTGCTTGGAAGGACCACCATCATCCAATGCCTTGCAAATTTCCTTCAGCTTTATTGATTTTGCATTGTGAGGTCATACCAACAAGAAAAAGGAATATCATTCGCTCTTCAGAACTCATTCATGCATGATACTGACGAACACTACTCTGATGAAAGGCAAAGTCATGATACGATGATGGAATATGTACGAAAAAATGGACGGCTTGACATATTCACACCTATGATGTGGTAACTAAGCAGAAGGCACTTCAACAAATTAGAAACACTACAAGACACCATATGGAAGGTGCAATCAATATCAGTCTGCCAAGTTAAAACTGTCTCGTCAAAGGTGGCGTTCATCAAGCTAGAAGCAATACATGCTAGAAATCATATTCAAGATGCAAACCAATATCACACTACCAACTTAAAGGTGTCCCATCATAAGTGACTGATGCAGGATACACAAGAAGAGTAGTTTCATGTAAGAACATGGTGTGATAGACAGATATAGTATGTACCAAAAACAGTAAAGCGTGTCATATTCACATGTATCATGTGTTAGCTAAGCGATGCAGTTTACACTAATGAGGAGAAATATGAGCTAGACACCATATGCAACATGCAACTAGATATCACACTGCCAAGTTAGAGCAAGCACCTTGGATGGTGGAGTAGGGGAGCGGAGACTTGGACCTTGTAATGCACTATCAGTACAAGGAGAATCGACATAGATGCTCCGTTTACGTTGCTGCAGAGGACCACCATCATCGCCTTCCTTACTCTTTTCCTTCCTCTTTCTTGATTTTGCCTTGTCAAGTCAAACCCACAAGAAAAAGGAATAAAATTTGATCTTTAGAACTCATTGATGCATGATACTGACGAACACTACTTTCATGTAAGGTAGCCGGATGATAGGAGGATGGAATATGTATTAAAAACAGGATGGCGTGACATATTGACATGTATGATGTATAAAGTGTAAACTAAGCACAAGGTGCTTGAACTTGTTAGAATCGATGCAAGCTAGAAACCATATGAAAGATGAAACCAATATCACTCTGCCAAATTAAAAGGGTGCCCTAACAAATGTATTTCACCAAATTAGAAGCAATACATGGCAACATTCTAGAAATAATATGCAATATGCAACGAATAAAGGTGACTCATCGTAAGTGATTGATGCAGGATACAGAAGAGAGGTAGTTTCATGTAAGAACAAGGTTAACACATAGATGTAGTGTGTACCAAAAATAGGAAGGCATGTCATATTCACAGGTACAGTGTGTAAACTAAGAAGATGCAATTTATCCTAATTAGAAGCATTACAAGCTAGACACCGTATGAAACATGCAACCACATATCACACTGCGAAGTTAGAGCAAGCACCTATGGTGGTGGTGTAGGGGAAGTGCGGTCTTCAGGTACAGAGCTACGTTCAATATCTTCATTTAGGCTTGATGTTTCTTGAGAATCATGTGGAGAGGAGGAAATTGCATTCTTTATAAGAGTATTGCATCTCATATTAACCCACGCGCGTGACTGTCTCATCATAAGCAATAGACACAGGATACACAAGAATAGTAGTTTGATGTAAGAACATGGTGTGATAGGCAGATGTAGATTGTACCAAAAACAGGAAGGCGTGTCATATTCACATGTATAATGTGTAAGATAAGGAGATGCAATTTAACAAATAGGAGCATTGATGAGGGATACACAAGAAAAGTAGTTTGACGTAAGAACATGGTTAATAGAAAGACATAGTATGTACCAAAAACAGAAAGGCTTGTCATATTCACAGATATAATGTGTTAACTAAGTAGATGCAATTTACCCTAATTAGAAGCATTACAAGGTAGAAACCATATGCAACATGCAACCACATATCACACTGACAAGTAAGAGCAAGCACCTGCGATGGTGGTGTGGGGGAATTGTGGTGATCAACTAGAGAGCTATGTTGACTATCTTCATTTAGCCTTGCTGTTTCTTGAGAATCATGTGGGGAGGATGACCCTTCACTCTTCAAACGAGTAAGGCGTCTCACAGTAACCCACTCGGGTGACTGTCTCATCATAAGTGATTGGCGAGGGATACGAAAGAGCATTAGTTTGATGTACGAACATGTTTAATAGACATATGTAGTATGTATCAAAAACATGAAGGCATGTCATTATCAAAGGTATAATTCGTAAAGTAAGCAGATGCAATTTAAGCAAATTGGAAGCAATACAAGCTAGACACCATATGCAACATGCAACCACATTTGACAGCGCGAAGTTAAAGCAAGCACCTAGGATGGTTGTGTGTGGCAATTGAGATCATCAACTGCAGAGCTACGTTTACTGTCTCCAACTGCTGACACTACACCCATTAGAGCGCTGAAACGCTTAGTGCTTATCTTCGAATTACATTGGAGCGACTTCTGTCTTTTCTTTTCTGCATTCATCAACACTCCGTCAGAGTATGAAATACCCATGCATAAAAAACAACAGTGTGAGTATGGGTGATGTGTGAATTAGTACAGTGTAAAGGAATAGCAGGTCGGTGAGAATAAATGACGAGAGACATATGATAGCTCTACAACATGCATGGCACACTAAATTACTACAGGATTCTATGAAAATAACAGTTGACTGAAAGCAAATAGGTCAGTCCATTTTTTCTGCACCGTCCGATGAACAAAGGATGGGCAGATCGCCTTCATCTACCTCCAGCCAGTCAGTGTTGACGATCTTCTTTGAAACGCCAGCGACCACCGGTCCAGTATTCCTCCCCTGCCTGCGCCCTCCCCTCGACCTCACCGCACCGCCCGCCGGCCATCCATTCAAGCCCCGCCGACCTCCAGATCGGACGCAAGAAGCTCCTGCGCCCCACACCCCTATGATAGACACCGATGCGCCGCTTCCCTGGGGAACAGGCGGACTAGGTGCTCCGCGCGCCTAAGCGGGTGCTGCTTCTTTTAATTGTAGTTCGACTAACCCTGAATTGGAATCCAGGCGGGCTACTGAGCTCTATCAAAGGTGAAATAGTAGAAGGGAGGAAACCTTGTGCATTTAGTATCACGAAGAAGATGCAGTAAGAAGCGCTCAACTAGTTTCTTTCGTGGGATGAATACGGTGTGAGCGGGGACGTAAGATTTGCACGAATAAGGGAAGAGGAGTACCTCTTTCTGTTGGCAGTGTTGTGCCCTCCTTCTGTTTTTCCGACGATCTTCTTGTTGTTCGCCGGAAACCAGAAGTTGTGGAGGACGGTGCAGCCTTGGACGAACGCATGGCCAAGTTGTTGAGTGTGGTGCAGTGGCCGTCTGTCGGCGGCGGGGAAGCGGATCCGAGGCGGCGAATGACAACGTAGCGGGAACAGCTCCGGTGCGGTGGACGGTTGCGACAGTGGAGCCGCAGCAGTGAGGCGCAGGACGTCGTGGAGGCAGCTCTGCCTCGGCTTCAGCTGCTAAGTCCTTGAGGGCGATGTGGTTGCGATTGCGTTGGACGACGATGTCGGGGTACCGGCTCGGGCGTGATGGAGGAGGGCGGCGGTGGATTGGCCGCTATGGGGTGGAGGACGGAGGAGGCTGGGGTTTCGCGGCTGGTGGAGAGCGCGTTTTCGCTCCCACGGAGTATGAATGGGGAAACAGAGGGAGGCGAGGAACTAAGGGGAAACAAGGTTTCGGTTTGAGACACGCTTGTTTGAAATTTGGGGAAAGTTACAAACTTTGCCCCCATCTAAAATTTCGGACATATTGCGGGTTGGGGGTAGGATAGGCATGTCAGGTGTCCCAAATGTGGGCGGGATAGATTTTGGCCGAGTGCATGGGTAGGCGCCCATGATATATGAATGCTTCTCAGAGGCGGTTGAGACTAGCGTCTTGGTGAAGTTACAAACCTATCCTGGTTTAGACCTTTGGACATTGGGCCGATAGGCTACACGGGCCAGAGTTAGGACAGTAATTTCCTACAACCAAAACATTAGTCTCGCGTGGTTTCGGGTGACCAGAGGCCTATTTGGCGCTTCGTTCAATATTTGGGAGCAGAAGCATTAACGTTTTCGGTTCTCTTGAACTAAACATTCAGGATTTGTCTAACTTCACAAATCTTTACTCTTGAAAATCCTAAAGCTACGATTATTTTGGAATGGAGGGGGTACATTTGAATATACATTGTACACGAGTATATATTAAAAAATATGCAACTTACCTCTGGTCATGCATGGTTCCAGATATAATCTCCTTGGTTGCAAAAAAAAGTTAAATATGCGTATGAATATATATAGCATGTTCAAACTCACAACAAAGATTGATGCCCCCTTTTACATCTGATTCACAAATGCCATTATCTCGGGTTCAAATAGATGAATGCACTTCCTATGAATTCGAATCTTCGATACCCCCTTTATGTTGAATTCGACATGTATTCTATTTTGTAGCTAGCAATTTGAAATGTATCCATGCAAGTGACAAATGTATAAAGTGCTTCACACTAACAACATGGAGTGCACTAATTAATGTTTATATATGAATTGCAAAAGCATCCATTGCCTGTATTTCAAACCGCTCTCACTCTATCGGTTGATAATATGAAATAAACACATGCACAAGCTAGAATTCAATAGAGTATGTGTGTCTGATAGACCGATTTTCGTCCATACGCAATTTGCAAAATTCATGATCTCATCCAAAAATAATAATGCCATTTATATTTTAATTTAATGCGTAGAACCGCCTTTTACACGTAGATGCACTATGCCTTGCCCTATTCTCACAAACGCGTTATATATCTCTCTATCTAACGCTTAAGTGCAAACACTTTATATGCATCGGCATTTCTCTTTCACACATGCTCACAATCTCTCTCAGGGTGTCGGGGTGTCTAACGCACATGCTCTCTCTGTTTCTCTCTATCTCTTTCTGACTACTATGTACCACTCTTTTCACTAATCTCAGTTGGAAAACACTATTTCTCTCACATGCATATATACACATGCACGGTCTCTACTAGCCCTCTATACGCACATATAAGTGCCTACGTGTCTCCTGCACGCACATTATCTTAGGCCTCTCTCTCACACATTGCCCC